>NC_088233.1:28167576-28467576 GCF_036934945.1 Oncorhynchus masou masou | reverse complement strand
AATCAATGCTGTTACCGTTAAGCTGTGTGTGCCTTTGATTGATGGCAGGTAGCCTAGTGGTTAATAGCATTGGGCAAGTAACCAAAAGGTCGCTGGTTTGAATCCTCGAGCCGACTAGGTGAAAAATCTGTTAATGTGCCCTTGAGCAAGGCACTTATCCAATGAAACTTAAAGGAGCAATTTGGGTTAAGTACATTATATGGGACTATAAGCATTCCTGTGTAGTTGTAGCTGAGAGTGTGTGTGGTCACAACTAAAACTACAGGTGTAAGAGTTGTGTGTATGTACACAAAAAGGCCTTTACCTGTAGTTGTAGCTGCTGTACTCAAAGTCTATGAGCATGAGTTTCCCAGTGGAGGTGTGGTCTCTATCCTCCAGCATCAAAATGTTACCTGAGGACAAGAGACAGGAGGTTACAACACTCCCACTTCCTCCTCCAGAGTTAAATATGACTGTACATTCACAGTGGGTCCTGATGTGCACTTCAGGAGTCAACTGCATATATACATAGGCAATCGACAGCCACTCCTGTACCATGTACTCTATTGGTTTGCACCTGCCTGAGGGTGTTGCATATGAATGTGTTCAGTCTCTAAAAATAGACACCCTCCACCCCTTCTTTCTCCAACTTCGTTAATATCCTGTCCTTTCAGGAAGTGACGGACATCCACTGTTGAGCCAGTGGGAGGGTCAAGCAGCCCAAATTAGAGGTAAATATGGTTAGAGGGGAGCGAGGGTGATGGGTAGAGGGAGTGAAGGGAAGAGAGACCTTTACCTTCTTGCACATCATTATGACAGAACACCACTGGAGATGGGGTCGCTGACAACAACACTCTGTCAGAGAGGGAACATGACGTTAATGTATTATGTACACACTTCAACTTTCAGTGAACTTTAAGTGGCAGAGGTTATGGTACATGTCAACAGCTCATAAGTTATCACTCTGTACAATATCAAAAAATATATGTTTTATTGTAGACAATAGACAGACTATGGAATTACACAACACACATTCCCTTTACTATTTGGTAGACCCGATTACTCCCTTCACGATTTCAAGTGCATGATCATGACGGTAGAATAGTTATGGGAAGCAATGAGTACTGGACACCATGGCATAGCAGAGGAGTAACTATTTAGTTGGATTGTGCAATAATGGCATGTCATGGATGCCTCTGACTCTCCAAGGGTAGCTCAATAGGAAATGAACTGAGCCAAAAGTGAAATACGCGATTGTGATATTTGTGATTGATTGAGCAGCCATGTTCACAGTGCCAGCCAGTGACACATTTATTGCCGTTTTAGCTGTTCTCCAGCACCTTCGTTTGAAATGATACAATGACTATGAGGTTATAGTACAGACAGATTTAATTTTAGAGAGTTCAATCCATTTAGATATTATAGCACTTTTTGTACATAGTCCCTCCCATTTTAGGGGACCAAAAGTATTGGAAGAAATTCACTTATGTAGGTATTAAAGTAGGCAAAAGTTCAGTATTTAGTCCCATATTCCTAGCACAAAGACTTCATCAAGTTTGTGACACTAAAAACTTGTTGGATCCATTTGCTGTTTTTTTGGTTGCTTTTGAGATTATTTTGTGCCCAATAGAAATGAATGGTAAATAAATCACTTATTGTAAATAACAATAGAATATGTTTCTAAACACTTCTACATTAATGTGGATGCTACCATGATTACAGATAGTCCTGAATGAGTGATGAGTGAGGATGCTGGAGGGGTATGATATCTGTAAATAATGTATCATTTCAAATCAAGTGCTGGAGTACAGAGCCAAAACAACAATAAATTGTCACTGACTCAATAATTACTGAGGGCACTGTATGTGGTAACACATTCAGTAACTCTACAACTATTACAAAGCAATTCGTAGCTAGTACATTGACATGTAGATACACCACTAATGATATAACAAGGCTGTACAGATGAGTATAATATTGGTCCAGGTTGCTGTTAAGCATGTGATAAAATGTGACTGATCGCCTGAATGCACCTTGACGTAGTAGAAAACTATATGAATGTGAGCCATCATTATTATTAGAGCAGGCGACCTTGAGGTGTGTAGGGGACTGGCTGCCAGACAGTAAGGGCACACCATAGACTCAGATAGACATCCCTAGTCCCCAAAAGCACATTTGAGCATGGGCAGCGCCGAAGCACCATTGAGTTTAAACATTTTGAAGTAGTTAACTCAGTGGGAATTCCTATGGGTTACGGAAGGTTAAAATAATTCCATCCAAGTCATTGGGAAGGATCAGCCATTGAATTACACTTGAGAGCAAACATTCCATAAACAGCAAGTGGCAATAATCGCCAATCTTTGCCTTATACCTGTTTAAACAACACTCTGGAGAGGTATACTACAGAGCAATCTACTCAGGCTTTTATAAAGCTATCCAGCTTCAGTTAGCTTCACATTCCAGGTCAAGCTTTATCCGTACTACGACGGTGAATATTGCTCGTCCAGTTGCCGCTAACTCTAGCAGGCTTGTAACTGTGCATCTCGCACATGGCTTGTGAAAGGCCAAACTCTTCATTGAGACCATGCTGAAACGTGAATCCTTGGGCAACTCAGTGCCACATTTTCATTTGTGCCGATATCAAAATGAAAGAAACATTATCTTGCAAAATCAGCAGGCTCTGGTGTGAAATAGGCCTTTATGTACGGTCTTTATTTATTGTTAATGCAGTCTTTGGTGTGCTTATTAATGCACGAGTACCATTTTCCCACTCCTATTGCTCCATCTATCTGTGGAACAGCTTGACGTGTTGTGGTCATAGACATATCATCCATAGAAGAGTTTTGGAACCTTAATTTGACTGTTAAACTCATGGGTACACTAGCAAAGGCTACAATCACGAGAAAACCATACAGTTTGTAAATGCAAAGGCTATCATACTAAATGTGTGATGTGATTTTTAAAATTATATTAGTAAAATATTTTATCAGTTGTCTTCCTCAAATGAAGGGGATGATGACAATCTTTGCCAGAGGGAGAGCATCTAATTTCATTAACCTCAACTTGTGGCTCATTCAGGATAAAATTGAGTTAGCCTGCCCATAGCAGGTTAGATCTGAAGGATTCGTTGCCATAGAAATGTACCTGGCTAAAAGGTGAGCCATTTCGTATGACCGGTTATCTTGAGTTGAACTCAGAGTTGACCAATGTTACCTCACCAACTCCTCAAACCTGGTACATGGTATACCCCTCAGGTGGCAGTATGCACCCTTTCAGTTTGTTACCAACTCATAGAAGTAGTAGAAGAAAATGTACTACTTCAAAATGGAGATGGCCTCAATGGTACTGCCCATGCTCTCACAGACGCATAATAGGCCAAATACAAAGTTGCTTCCTTCTCTAACTATCTCTATGGGGCACACACTGCTGGTCTGGGTGTGTGTGGTGTCACAGGAAGCTAAAGTCCAACAGTCTCCTGATAGGGCAGTGTCAGAGAAAGGCACTGGGGGAGAGGTCAACTTTCTAACGGCTGCAGAGAGAGAACTACCTATTTATTAGAGAGTAACATGTTTGCGGATGTGAGAGATTGCTCATGTGTATGAGTGTGTGTCTTTGTGTGCAGTTGAGTGAGGTCTATTGTGACATGGATCTACCAACGCTCCCGCCTTCCCTAAACATTCCTGTTTTTCCCCTTTTAGCTCCCCCGCCATAGCATTACTTTCCCTGGCCACTCCCACCTCCTCCCATAGACTTGCCATTCCCAGACATCAACATCCCCCTTGCCAGATCATTGTTCTTTCCAGCCATTCCCTTCCCAAGCATCTCCTGACTCACCGGAGACTCTCCAGCTCTGCCGGGAGGTCGTACTTAATCAGCTTGTTGTATTTCTTGACGTGAGCCTCCCGGGCAAACTTTAAGTTCATCACCTGATCCATGTACCTGAGACAACACCAGACAGAGCATTATTGAGTATTGTGGAAAACAGCTGATGAAAAGTACTACCTGCAAACAGTTACCTCAAATTCAAATCAATACATCATTTTACAGTACTCCTCAGGCAATACTTGGTGTAGGCTTTGACTTGGAGAGCAGTTCCATCCTATCCTCACCTGCCAATGGTCCCGAACAGCCACTTGGGTTCCTTGTTAAAGGGCATGACCATCCTATGGAAGCGGGCCATCTTTGAGGCGATCTCAGCGGACAGTTCCGGAACAAAGAGCTGCTCTGTATGCAGGCGGTTGCTCTAGGAGATAAGCACAAAGATATAGGACTTTACTCATATTCTCTTAAAATGTATGGGACATTTCTGCAACATCTGCCCAAAAGTCTGGACCTTCATGGGAAAGAAGGTGCACTCGTCAGTCATAAATCCCGGCACCGGTTGTCCCCCCTCAGTCAGTACAAAGATGCTAACTTAAAACCATCAATTGAGATATCTGTTATTGTCAACCTGTATGTTGAGTTCAATATTTGAGTTTGAGAGACATTTTTATGAACACACATGACAAGTGCGTATGTCTGTTTGTAAGCGCGCATGGTAAAGTAAGTGCGTATGTCTGTTTGTAAGCGCATGGTAAAGTAAGTGCGTATGTCTGTTTGTAAGCGCGCATGGTAAAATAAGCACAGGACAAAAAAGGATAGACATCTCTCTACACACATGGAATGTGAAAGTGAATCTGTATATATTTAGCTCACAGTGAAAAACACGAAGGCAGAGAGATACTTTCAAACACATGGTTGAAACGGACAGTTTGCGAATGTCAAATCTAGTCAAGGCTTTGTCAGAAAGTGTAAATAAGAAATGACAAGTAATGTGATGGTCAGAGAGAAGACCTCATGCATTCTGGAAGCACTTGTGAATGGATTCCATTTCAAACGGACTGATCAATATAGCGATGCATAGGTATTGCACATTAAAAACAGTATCAGTTTAACAAAGGGGCAGTCTGCTATTCAAACAATAACAAAGGGATATTCCCACCACTAATTTGGTAAACAGCAAAGAGATGGGGCTGAAGCAAGGACTGACCATTCATGAGATTATAGTTAACCATGTTGAGGGTATACGTTTGTTTACAATGATGTAAAAAAAATAAGCTTTTATTTGGGATTCTGATCGGGTACTACAGTTAAACTAAGCTCATGAGGCATTCATAAGTTATATTCAAGTAATTATAAATAGAATAAATATATATTATTATGGTGGGAGATCAGCTTTAATATTGCAGACAGATTGCAGCTTCCAATGTATGCATAATTTCCAATCCCCCATATATATTAAAAACAAAAAAACACAAAATATATACAGTGCTTACAGAAAGTATTCAGACCCCTTCCCTTTTTCCAAATGTTGATACAACATTATTTGAAAATGGATCAAATAAAATACACCTTATGGAACAGCGGGGACTGTGAAGCAACAAACATAAGCATGTGTCTGTGCCTACACACAGTAACATATGCACTATACACACGTACACTTTGTATTGTAGATATGTGGTAGTGGTGGAGTAGGGCCCCGAGGGCACAGTGTTTGTGAAATCTGAATGTATTGTAAAGTTTTTCAAATAAATGCTGCTGCCCTGGCAGCAGCTAATGGGGATCCATAATAAATACATAACTTTAAACCATTGTAAACCATCTACAAAATAGTTTCCAACACTCTACTCAGCAAACTGGATACAGTTTATCACAGTGCCATCCGTTTTGTCACTAAAGCACCTTATACCACCCACCACTGCGACCTGTATGCTCTAGTCGGCTGGCCCTAGCTACATATTCGTCGCCAGACCCACTGGTTCCAGGTCATCTACAAGTCCATTCTAGGTAAAGCTCCGCCTTATCTCAGTTTACTGGTCACGATGGCAGCACCCACCCGTAGCACGCGCTCCAGCAGGTGTATCTCACTGATCATCCCTAAAGCCAACACCTCATTTGGCCGCCTTTCGTTCCAGTTCTCTGCTGCCTGTGACTGGAACGAATTGCAAAAATCGCTGAAGTTGGAGACTTTTATCTCCCTCACCAACTTCAAACATCTGCTATCTGAGCAGCTAACCGATCGCTGCAGCTGTACATAGTCTTATCGGTAAATAGCCCACCCATTTTTACTTACCTCATCCCCATACTGTTTTTATTTATTTACTTTTCTGCTCTTTTGCACACCAATATCTCTACCTGTACATGACCATCTGATCATTTATCACTCCAGTGTTAATCTGCAAAATTGTAATTATTTGCCTACCTCCTCATGCCTTTTGCACACAATGTATATAGACTCTCTTTTTTTCCTACTGTGTTATTGACTTGTTTATTGTTTACTCCATGTGTAACTCTGTGTTGTCTGTTCACACTGCTATGCTTTATCTTGGCCAGGTCGCAGTTGCAAATGAGAACTTGTTCTCAACAAGCCTACCTGGTTAAATAAAGGTGAAATAAAATAAATAAAAATTCTCCAAAATTGAAATATTCTAGGCATTTATATAAATTCCAGTTGTACTTAATTAAAAGCCTTTTCAAAGTTTCACAGTCAGTTATGAATGTGTGCTTCCCTAACACACAGCAAAAGTTGCAAGGTCTGGATATTACAATATTTATAGATTTTATTATTCTCGTGTGTGTGTGTGTGTGTGTATACCGGCAGGTACTGTTCCAGGCGTCCCTCAGGGAAGATTCCATAGAGTCGTGGCCCCAGGGCTCTCTCCGCCAGAATGGCAAACATCACACTCTCCAAGACCAGAGAATCCACTCCCTGTTTACACACACACGAGATGAGTCAGAGACCATTGAAGCAATTCATAGGTTGCTGATGAGGACTGAAGATGTTCTGCTCAGGGACTGTGTAATATTGTGTACATAACAGTAATCTGTATGTTTGATTTAAGGTCTAGCCTCTGCCATGTCTTTGTCATGAATCCTTCCCTATCGCAGTGCATTTTTTATACATAAAGCAAATAAGTAAAAACAGACAATAGGCTTATCTATCCATCTGTCGGTTCTACATGACTAATCTCAACACAGGAATTCTCATCCGGTGTAGATCTACAATGTACATATTGTATATGGAATGTGGCAATGCTTAGCTCATGTGGTGTAGCAATGCTTAGCCCATGTAGCTCAATTGGTAGAGCATTGCACTTGCAACGCCAGAATAGTCCGTTTGATTCCCGGGATTAGTCAAAAGTCAAACGTAAGCACACATGACTAAGTTGCTTTGAATAAACACAAAGGCATTGTTTAATTATAATACGATGTGCAAGCGACACGTCATTTTATTTCTGTATTATTTATTTTGTAGGTTAAGAATGAGCCTCAAAGTTGCACCGTCAAAGTCATGAAAATGCGACAAATTAAGATATATTTTTCTAACTGTTTAAACGTGTTTCCAAGTGAATTAACTTGCCGTATTTTACGGCCAAGATGTAGCACGACCCAAAAGGTTTAATCAGTTTCATTAAATCTAAAGACATGAACTACAAATATTTTGACAGCTTGCTGGTCTACAATTAAACATAAAAAAAAAAATATTGGCTGGCAAAGATTTTTTTTTTTTAACTGCTTAATCTAATATAATACACAAATGGCCTGTAACTAATGGGTTCTTACCATCCTCTAAAACCTCAGCCTGAGCAGGAACACTGACTAACAAAGCAGCAGGAGATGTGGTCCAAATAAAACTTTTGGCAATGTATCTTACTTCTTGAGCGTCAAATATTTTGATGAAAGGAAATCAGGTATGGCTAAATCAATAAACAAGTTTATATACACACACACACACTCACACACAGTGCTGTGAAAAAGTATTTGCCCCTTTCTAATTTTTTTCTACTTCTGCATATTTTTGATACTGAATAACAATGGTCAAGCATGGTGGTGGTAATGTGATAGTTTGGGGATGCTTTGCTCTCTCAGGACCTGGACGACTTGCCTTAATAGAAGGAACAATGAATTATTTTCTGTATCAGAGATTTTGACATGAGAATGTCAGGCCATCCGTCTGTGAGCTGAAGCACAGCAGAGTCATGCAGCACGACAATGATCCAAAACACACAATCAAGCTAAACATCTAAAATTTTTGAATGGCCTAGTCAAAAGTCCAAACCTAATCCCAATTGAGATATTGGTGGCAGCACTTGAAATGAGTAGTTCATGCTTGAAAACCTACAAATGTCACTGAGTTAAAGCAGTTCTGCACGCAAGAGTGGGCCAAAATTCCTCCACAGCAATGTGAGACTGATCACAACTACAGGAAGCATTTGGTTGCAGTCATTGCAGCTAAAAGTGGCACAACCAGTAATGAGTGTAAGGGGGCAATTACGTTATCACACAGGGGAATTGGGTGTTGCATAACTTTATTTGTTAACTCAGGTCCCCTTGATCTAATATTAGGAGGAATGGGACAAAATTCACCTAGATCATTTTGGGAAGCTTGTGGAAGGCTACCCGAAATGTTTGACCCAAGTTAAACAGTTTAAAAGCCAATACTACCAAATACTAATTGACTGTATGTAAACTTCTGATTCTGACCAGGGAATGTGATGAAAGAAATAAAAGCTTGAATTAAATCATTTTTTCCCGACTATTATTCTGACATTTCAAATTCTTTAAATAAAAGTGGTGATCCTAACTGACCGAAGACTCAGATTAAATGTCAGGAATTTGTGAAAAACTGAGTTTCAATGTATTTGGGTAAGGTGCATGTAAACTTCTGACTTCAATTGTAATTGTATTCAACATTCTGGCTTGTACAGAAACTTGCCAAGGTTTTGCAAAGCTTTAATTAAGACTGTTCTAGAAAGCTAGTATCAGCAAGATGTATTTATTTACTTGGCGAATCAAGGCGATTCTAATTCTGATTATACATTCCCAGTCACTTCAAAGTGAACAGGAAGAGTTAAACTAAATCTAGGCTATAGCTAGAAAAACTCCATTAGACATCTGGGACAATTATCAGCTTGATTTAAGGTGGCTGACCTGTAGGATGGCCCCATAAACTCGCAACAAGACCCTGCGAGGTTCATCTCCAATAGTGTGGGCATGGTCTGGCAGACTGCACATGAACAGCAGGTTGCTGAGTCCACCACTGTAGACAAACAGAGAGAGAAAGAGAAATTGGACATTGGATTGTCACGTTCATGTGTGCTAATGTGGACGGTGTGGAGCACAGTACAATACCATATAGGATACTCAAAGTTATGTCAGATAGTGTGGCATTATTTTAAGTGTGTGTTTCAGAGAGAGAGCGAGAGATTATGATTTGCCTGTGTGAGAAAAAGTCCCAGATCTTTCAATCCTCATCCCAGATTACCTGACAATGCTGATCTGAAAATCTGCCTCGGGAATGCTTTTCCATGACCCGGAAAGGAAGTCTCGGCACCAGGCGAACGCTCTGCCTTTCATATCCATGTCCACCACCTCTGTCCGCCCATCCCGGTACGACTCTGCTTCAGAGTCGTCATCACCATTTGCTCCACGGGGACTCGGCGCCCTGAGGTTGCTCTCATTGATGACCAGGGTGTCGCCAACATTTTTATTATCCACGGTTGGACCAGTGTCCCCCGTCTTCAGAGTGGGAATGTATCTCAAAGTCGCCGTCTTGTCAGATTTGCCAAGCGCCCCTTCGCTGTGACACTCCATCACATTTTGGCCCGACTGCATCGCTGTTTGACTTGGCTGGTTGTAGTTCAGAATGAATTGAGTCCCAACTCGCTGTCAGATTCAGTTAGCTGGCTAAATTAACTTGAATGATCAGACATAGCTAGCTAGTTAACTTGCTACCAATAGCATTGCATAAAAACTGTAAATTAGGCAGTAACAGTTAGAAAACTATCTAGTTAGGTTAGCTAACTTCAACAAAAAATAACTAACGTTACAGGAGCTAGCTACAAAAATAAAACGGGGATGAAAGGATACTGTATTACGTTACCAGTGGTGAGATGTCCACCTTGAAGGCTGGAGAGTAATGTCAAAGATATTTGTAACTGACCTTGTTAGTGTCTAGCTCTTTCTTATAATTGTGGTAATGTCGCCTCGGTAGATTACTGTATGCCACCCGTTAGATACTTTCTCCAGAGATACAGTACTTCATATCTCCGCTTCCTCGTTTTCTGCTGAATTTGACCAGCGTCAATGTGTCATCAGCAACACTCAAAAAGTACTTCCGGGTCACGGAATTTCGGAAACGTTCATAATAAAAGTCTCTCATGTAATAGTAGAAGAGTTCCATTATTAATCTGTATTTATTCATGATATATGAAAAATTGTTTAAATGTTAAACATTAATATTAAATATTGTTGAGTGATATTTTCATTACATTTGGGGTTTAAAACATGTTCCAAGGTCAAATAAATGCCCCCAATTGACACATTGTATATTATACATTGGTTTTTAGAGAGAAAACTTGTTTAGGTGTTGGGATTATTCACTAGGGTCTGTAGAATCTTTATATAATGTTATTTCATGGGGCACTTTCTACCCCTCTCTATGACATATGACCAGGTGAAAGCTATAATCCCTTATTGATGTCACCTGTTAAATTCACTTCAATCAGTGTAGATGAAGGAAGGGGAGGAGACAGGTTAAAGAAGGATTTCGAAAGCCTTTCGAAATGGGTTGTGTAAGTGTGCCATTCAGAGGGTGAATGGGCAAGACAAAAAATTGAAGTGCCTTTGAACAGGGTATGGTAGTAGGTGTCCCGTGCACTAGATTGCAATGCTAATGGGTTTTTCACGCTCAACAGTTTCCGGTGTGTATCAATAGTCCACCACCCAAAGGACATCTGGCCAACCCGCAGGCCGGTGGTTGAACACGGGTGATTGACGAAAGAGGACAAAGGAGGCAAATTGTGCAGAACAACAGACGGGCTACAATTAGTCAACTGACAGTCCAGTACAACATTTGTGTGGGCTAAAGAGCGAAACAACTGGACATTTGGAAAAACATTGCCTGGTCTGATGAATCCCGGTCCCCGCTGTTTTTCTCTGATCAGAGGACTAGGTTATGGAAAAAGCATGAGTAAATGCATCCATCATGCCACTTAACATCAAATATACTGATTAATTAAAACATTTTCTGGATTATTTAAAAAAATGGTATTATATTATGAATAGAAGCGGTGGAGTTATCAAACAACATTTTATTGGTCACATACATGGTTAGCAGATGTTATTGCGAGTGTAGCGAAATGCTTATGCTTCTATATCCAGCAGTAATATCTAACAAATTCCACAACAAAACCTAATACACAATCTAGTAAAGGAATGAGAATATATAAGTAGAAAATATATGGATGAGCAATGACAGCTGCAATAGATAAAGTAAAGAATAGATAGGATACAGTATATACATGAAATGAGTAATGCAAGATATGTAAACATTCTTAAAGTGGAATTATTAAAGTGACTAGTGTTCCATTTATTAAAGTGGCCAATGCTGTTTCCTGAAGTCCACGATCATCTCTTTTTTGTTTTGCTGACATTGAGTGAGAGGCTATTTACCTGACACCACACTCCGAGGGCCCTCACCTCCTCCCTGTAGGCTGTCTCATTGTTGGTAATCATACCTACTAAGCTATATGGAATTGTTTTAAGGTCATACCAAGGATACTTTTGCTGTTTTAATTCTAAGACAGCTTGAAGTATCCCCCCAATAATATTTAATAAGTATTTGATGAACATTGTATTTGGACATACTGCTATTAGCCCATACAAACACATTGAATAACATATTCACTACATGGAACAGATAAATCGAAATAAAGTTTTTCTGAAGTGTATGTCCTATATCTGAGCGATATATGAAGGATCAGATTTGTTTTATGTATTTAACCCTTTATTTTTGGCACTATAAATAATTGGTGTTCACATTACTCTTACAGAATTTACGAGAGGGCAAGTATGTTGAAAATATAATCAAATGCCTATGACAAATTGTTTTTAACCAAGACAGAATCATTTATAACTGACTTTTTCTTACATAACATACAGTGCCAGTCAAGTTTGGACACACCTACTCATTCAAGGTTTTTATTTATTTACATGTTTTACTATTTTCTACATTTTAGAATAATAGTGAAGATATCAAAAATATGAAATAACACATATGGAATCATGTAGTAACCAAAAAAGTGGTAAACAAAAATATATTTTATATTCTTCAAAGTAGCCACCCTTTGCCTTGACAGCTTTGCAGACTCTTGGCCTTCTCTCAACCAGCATCAAGAAGGCATTTCATTTAACAGGTGTGCCTTGTTAAAAGTTACTTTATTTCCTTCTTAATGCATTTCAGCCGATCAGTTGTGTTACAAGGTAGGGGTGGTGTACAGAAGATAGCCCTATTTGGTCAAATATAAAGTCCATATTATGGCAAGAACAGCTCAAATAAGCAAAGAGAAACAACGGGCCATCATTATCTAAAGACATGAAGGTCAGTCTATACGGGAACTTTGAAAGTTTCTTCAAGTGCAGTCGCAAAAAACATCAAGCGCTATGATGAAACTGGCTCTCCTGAGGACTGCCACAGGAAAGGAAGACCTAGAGTTACCTCTTCTGCAGAAGAGTTAACTGCACCTCAGAATGCAGCCCAAAAAATTGCTTCAGACTTCAAGTAACAGACACATCTCAATGTCAGATGTTCAGAGGAGACTGTGCGAATCAGGCCATCATGGTCGAATTGCTGCAAAGAAACCACTACTAAAGGACACCAATAAGAAGAGACTTGATTGGGCCAAGAAACACAAGCAATGGACATTAGACTGGTGGAAATCTGTCCTTTGGTCTGATGAGTCCAAATTCTAGATTTTTGGATCCAATCACCGTGTCTTTGTGAGTCTCAGAGGATGTGAAAAGATGATCTCCAAATGTGTGATTTCCAGCGTGAACCATGGAGGAGGTGTTATGGTTTCTGGTGATTTATTTAGAATTCAAGGCAGACTTAACCAACATGGCTAACACAGCATTCTGCAGCGATAAGCCATCCCATCTGGTTTGCACTTAGTGGAACTATCCATTTTTTCTCAACATGACAATGACCCAAAACACACCTCCAGGCTGTGTAAGGGCTATTTGACCAAGGAGTGTGATGGAGTGCTGCATCAGATGACCTGGCCTCCACAATCACCTGACCTCAACCCAATTGAGATGGGTTGGGATTAGTTGGGCCGCAGAGTGAAGGAAAAGCAGCTAACAAGTTCTCAGCATACAGTGGGGCAAAAAAGTATTTAGTCAGCCACCAATTGTGACAAAATGAGAGAAAAAAATCCAGAAAATCACATTGTAGGAATTTTAATTAATTTATTTGCAAATTATGGTGGAAAATAAGTATTTGGTCAATAACAAAAGTTTATCTCAATACTTTGTTATATACCCTTTGTTGGCAATGACAGAGGTCAAACATTTTCTGTAAGTCTTCACAAGGTTTACACACACTGTTGCTGGTATTTTGGCGCATTCCTCCATGCAGATCTCCTCTAGAGCAGTGATGTTTTGGGGCTGTTGCGGGGCAACACGGACTTTCAACTCCCTCCAAAGATTTTCTATGGGGTTGAGATCTGGAGACTGGCTAGGCCACTCCAGGACATTGAAATGCTTCTTACGAAGCCACTCCTTCGTTGCCCAGGTGGTGTGTTTGGGATCATTGTCATGCTGAAAGACCCAGCCACATTTCATCTTCAATGCCCTTGCTGATGGAAGGAGGTTTTCACTCGAAATCTCACGATACATGGCTCCATTCATTCTTTCCTTTACACGGATCAGTCGTCCTGGTCCCTTTGCAGAAAAACAGCCCCAAAGCATGATGTTTCCACCCCCATGCTTCACAGTAGGTATGGTGTCCTTTGGATGCAACTCAGCATTCTTTGTCCTCCAAACACGACAAGTTGAGTTTTTACCAAAAGGTTTTATTTTTGTTTCATCTGACCATATGACATTCTCCCAATCTTCTTCTGGATCATCCAAATGCTCTCAAGCAAACTTCAGACGGGCCTGGACATGTACTGGCTTAAGCAGGGGGACACATCTGGCACTGCAGGATTTGAGTCCCTGGCGGCATAGTGTGTTACTGATGGTAGGCTTTGTTACTTTGGTCCCAGCTCTCTGCAGGCATTCACGAGGTCCCCCCGAGTAGTTCTGGGATTTTTGCTCACCATTCTTGTGATCATTTTGACCCCACGGGTTGAGATCTTGTGTGGAGCCCCAGATCGAGGGAGATTATTGGTGGTCTTGTATCTCTTCCATTTCCTAATAATTGCTCCCACAGTTGATTTCTTCAAACCAAGCTGCTTACCTATTGCAGATTCAGTCTTCCCAGCCTGGTGCAGGTCTACAATTTTGTTTCTGGTGTCCTTTGACAGCTCTTTGGTCTTGGCCATAGTGGAGTTTGGAGTGTGACTGTTTGAGGTTGTGGACAGGTGTATTTTATACTGATAAGAAGTTCAAACAGGTGCCATTAATACAGGTAATGAGTGGAGGACAGAGGAGCATCTTAAAGAAGAAATGACAGGTCTGTGAGAGCCAGAAATCTTGCTTGTTTGTAGGTGACCAAATACTTATTGTCCACCATAATTTGCAAATAAATTCATTAAAAATCCTAAAATGTGATTTTCAGATTTTTTTTGTCATTTTGTCTGTTATAGTTGAAGTGTACCTGTGATGACAATTACAGGCCTCTCTCATCTTTTTAAGTGGGAGAACTTGCACAGTTGGTGGCTGACTAAATACTTTTTTGCCACACTGTATGTGGGAACTCATACATATGAATGCCAAGAGTGTGTACAGCTGTCAAGGTAAAGGGTGGCTACTTTGAAGAATTTCAAATATATTTTGATTTGTTTAACACTTTTTTTAACGGTTATTACATGATTCCATATGTGTTATTTCATAGTTTTTATGTCACTATTCTACAATGTAGATAATATGAAAAACCCTTGAATGAGTAGGTGTCCCAACGTTTGACTGGTACTGCTGTTTTTACAGATTGGAAATTAAAGCTAAGACATTTTGCATAGTCTCCTCTGAACAGTTGATGTGTCTGTTACTTGAACTCTGAAACATTTATCTGGGCTTTAATTTCTGAGGCTGGTAACTCTAATGAACTGAGTTGTTGACAAGCTGAAGGTATACCAATGCATACCCCACAAGACATTGTGTCTCTTCACAGTCCAAGTCCAGAACAGACTATGGGAGATGCACAATACTACATAGTCATGACTACATGGAACTCTACTCCATATCAGGTTACTGATGCAAGCAGTAGAATCAGATTTAAAAAGCAGGTAAAATACATCTTATGGAACAGCGAGGACTGTGAAGTAACACAAACAGGCACAGAACATGCATACACACTATACACACACATACACATGGATTTTGTGTTGTCGATATGTGGTAGTGGAGTATGGGCCTGAGAGCACACACTAAGTGTGTTGTGATTTCTGTAATTAATTTATTGTAATGTTTTTAAAATTGTATAACTGCCTTAATTTTGCTGGACCCCAGGAAGAGTAGTTGCTGCCTTGGCTCCATAATAAATACAAAACTTTTCCTCTGCAGCAGAGGTAACTCTGGGTCTTCGTTTCCTGTGGCAATCCTCATGAGAGCGAAGTTCATCATAGCGCTTGATGGTTTTTGCAACTGCACTTGAAGAAACTGACCGATCAACATTGTAGTTACTCCACAATACTATTCTAAATGAAAGGAAGCCTGCACAGAATAAAACACATATCAAAACATACATCCTGTTTGCAATAAGGCACTAATGTAATGTGGCAAAGAAATATAAACCCAGCAAAAAAGAAATGTCCCTTTTTCAGGACCCTGTCTTTCAAAGATGATTCGTAAAAATCCAAATATCTTCATTGTAAAAGGGTTAAAGCACTGTTTCCCATGCTTTTTTAATGAACCATAAACGATTAATGAACATACACCTGTGGAACGGTCGTTAAGACACTAACAGCTAACAGACGGCAGGCAATTAAGGTCACAGTGATAAACTTAGGACACTAAAGAGGCCTTTACTGACACCGAAAACCACCAAAAGAAAGATGACCAGGGTCCCTGCTCATCTCTGCGTGAACGTGCCTTAGGCATGTTGCAAGGAGGCATGAGGACTGCAGATGTGGCCAGGGCAAGAAATTGCAATGTCCTTTAGGGCTGGGCAATAAATCAATATCAATAATTATCAAGGTAATTATTCCCTCTAACCATATAAAAATGTTGAGATTCATTTTTGATAGTGTCGATATAGAATAATTAGGTACAGCAGTCCATTTCAACTCTGACGCAGCAAGAACGTGCAGAGAAGTGATAATATGCACGTGGAGAGGTATACGCCCACTAAAAACCACTTAGCACCTCGAGTGATGGAGTAGCCACTATTTAACCACGAAAAATTTGTGATATAGGCGAAAACAGTGGCAGTGATAGCCATGGAGAAGGAGCAGCTTCCAACAAATATTTTTTTTATAAAAAGGCTTAAACTGTTTCAGTGGTTTGGCTTTTGAAGTCCGACAAAGAGCTGAACAATGTTCTGTGCAAATTGTGCCATAGAAAGGTGGCTACGAAGTCTGGTAATACGACAAATCTCTTTCAACATCTGAAGCAAAATCCCTCTTTGGAACATGCAGGAAGTGTGTGTTTGCGCCACGGTATTGATAAACGCCCCCAAGCATCAGGCAACCTAGGGATGTTTGCCCGAAGCAGTCAACACTGACAGTTTTTATGCCCTACAAGCAAACATCAAAGACAGACATCACAAATGCTATTATGCATTGCATTGCTAAGGACATGCTACCAATTAGCACAGTCGAAAAGGAAGGTTTCAAGAGGCTCATCAATTTAATTGACCCCAGGTATGTGTTCCATGTTCGCAGCCAGGGAGCAATTTTCCTTAAAGTATAATTTTATGTGTAGCTCAAAAAATAAAACAATTAACCTTTCTTTCACTAGGCAAGTCAGTTAAGAATAACTTCTTATTTACAATGATGGCCTATCGGGGAACAGTGGGTTAACTTCCTTGTTCAGAGGTAGAACGACAGATTTTTACATGTAATCCCCGAGCTGACAATCTAGCAACCTTTCGGTTACTGGCCCAACGCTGTAACCACTAGGCTACCTGCCTAGTGGTTTGTTCAGGCATGAGGCATTCTTGAGTCTGAAGCAGATATGCACCTTTTAAAATATTTTTTTATAAATATCGTGATAAATATCGTTATCGACTGAAAAAAGACATATATCGTGATAATTGATTTGCCATATCGCCTAGCTCTAATGTCTGTAATGTGAGACGTCTAAGACAGCGCAACAGGGAGACAGGACGGACAGCTGATCATCCTCGCAGTGGCAGGCCACGTGTACCAACACCTGCACAGGATCGGTACATCCAAACATCACACCTGCGGAACAGGGACAGGATGGCAACAACAACTGCACAAGTTACACCAGGAACACACAATCCCTCCATCAGTGCTCCGACTGTCCGCAATAGGCTGAGAGAGGCTAGACGGAGGGCTTGCAGGTCCTCACCAGACATCACTTGCAACAATGTCGCCTATGGGCACAAACCCACCGTTACTGGACCAGACAGGACTGGCAAAAAGTACTCTTCACTGACGAGAGTCGGTTTTGTCTCACCAAGGGGGATGGTCGGATTCACATTTATCGTCAAAGGAATGAGCGTTACACCGACGTCTGTACTCTGGAGGGGGATCGATTTGGAGGTGGAGGGTCCGTCATGGTCTGGGGCGGTGTCAGAGCATCATCGGACTGAGCTTGTTGTCATTGCCGGAAATCTCAACGCTGTGCTTTACAGGGAAGACATCCTCCTCCCTCATGTGGTACCTTTCCTGCAGGCTCATCTTGACAAGACCCTCCAGCATGACAATGCCACCAGCATACTGCTTGTTCTGTGCATGATTTCCTGCAAGACAGGAATGTCAGTGTTCTTTCATGGCCAGCGAAGAGCCCGGATCTCAATCTCATTGATCACGTCTGGGACCTGTTGGATCGGAGGGTGAGCGCTATGGCCATTCCCCACAGAAATGTCCGGGAACATGCAGGTGCCTTGGAAAATATGGTGCAGTCCATGAGGTGGAGATGCACAGCAGTACTTCATGCAGCTGGTGGCCACACCAGATACTGACTGTTACTTTTGATTGAACCCCCCCTTTGTTCTGTGACACATTATTCCATTTCTGTTAGTCACATGTCTGTGGAACTTGTTCAGTTTTTCTGTTGAATCTTGTTATGTTCATATAAATATTTACACACGTTAAGTTTGCTGAAAATAAACGCAGTTGATAGTGAGAGGACTTTACTTTTTTTTACTGAGTTTACTTTGTCCTGAGTACAAAACTTTTGGGGCAAATCCAGCACATCACGGAGTACCACTCTCCATATTTTCAAGAATGGTTGGGGCTGCATAATGGTGTGAGTAGGCTTGTCATGGACTATAGAGTTTTGTAGGATAAAAGGAATGGAGCTAAACACAGGCAAATGCCTGTAGGGGTGCGAAAGGAATAGACCAGAGGTGGCTTAATGGGGTACACGGGTTGGGGTGTAGGGTTTGAGCATTATCTAAAGGTAAGGAGGGGCAATTCCTCTTGCTGCTCCGTAGACAAGCACCATGGTCTTGTAGTCGCCGCAAGCTTTGACTGGAAGCCAGTGAAGTGTGTGGAGGAGCAGGGTGACATGGGAGAACTTGAGAAGTCTAAAAGTCAGGCGTGCTGCATCATTCTGGATAAATTGCAGGGGTTTGATGGCACAAGCGGGGAGCCCAGACAACAGTAGGCCAGACAGGAGATGACAAGTGCCTGGATTAGGACATGCTCCATTTCCTGTGTGAGGTAGGGTCATACTCTACAGATGTTGTAGAGCATGAACCTGCAGGAGCGAGTCACTGCTTTGATGTTGACAGAGAACGACGGTGTTGTCCAGGGTCATGCCAAGGTTCATTGCACACAGAGAGGGTGACACTGTTGATGTCAACTGTGATGGAGAGGTTTTTGAGCGGGCAGGCCTTCCCTGGGAAGATGAGAAGCTCCGTCTTGGTCGAGATGGTGGGCCGACATCCAAGCAAAGTTATCTGCCAGACATACAGAGAAATCCCACAAAGTCAAGCCGGGACAGAGAATAAACACTTTTCTCCATTGAGAGTGACACAGTGTTTTGGCAGTGCAGTCAACACGCTGTGTAGGTGCTCATCATGGACCATGGTGGTGGGCCAATGAACAATTCCTGGGATTCCCTCCCATGCATTTGATTAAGCTCTGCCCCCAGCTGCTGCCAAAAGAACATGACACCTGTAGCGGAAAACCCCTAAGTTGGTTGCGGCTGCTGGGGTGTAGCGGCACCTGTAGGTTTCACTGATGTAGTCTAGCTTGGTGAACACAGTGAAGCCGTAGAACAGGTCAGTGGGCTCTTTTGCAGGGGGTATTTGTCTGGGATGATGGCCTTGTTTGTCTACACGGGTACGCAGGCCCCTGATGATATTTGTTTTTTACCACATCCAGGTTTGAGATCCAGGGGGATATATCGATATGCTCGATGATGTCTTCCTCTATCTGGTGCCAGAGCTCAGCATCAAAGTCTGCGCGAAGGGTCAGTGGGATGTGGCGTACAGGTTGTATGACGGGGGTCTAGTGTGCAAAGGAGGTGAGGCAGTCCAAGCCATCGAACAGTTTAGGGTGTTGCCATGGGGTGGTGACAGTGAGGATCTCTGATCCACTGGTGTCCAAGAGGGAGAAGCCTAGGCTGCTTAATAGGTTGAGGCCCAGGAGGTTGGCACCATGGCAAAACATGTGGAACTGAACAGCAGGCAAAGCTTTATTACTGTATTTAACAGGAAGCTGGAGGGACCCCCCACAATGTCAATGTTGGAGTTGCCCTAACCACATAGAGAAGTTGAGCAGGTGCCCAGTGGTTGATGGGAGAATAAGTTTGAGGATGAGGGGCAGGATGACCTCATCAATCATCAGAGTGCATGTTTTAAATGCATCTTGTCCAGAGCTGACATTGTGAATGATGGTGGTTGGAACATACCGTTGTTTAGTGTCAGCTGGTGCAGACCTGCAGACTTTAGCAAAGTGGTTGAATTTACCACAATTCCAGCATGATTGGCCGCGTGTGGGACAGTTTTGATCTCTGGAATTGTGGGCAGAGGAGCTGCAGTTTCCACAGGGATGACGTAGTTTTGAAGCGAGTAACACGCTCTCATAGCTTTTGAATAACTTTCTCTCTCGTTGGGATGAAGCGCATGTGTGTATTAGTGTCTGAGCTGAGCTGTCCGTGTCAGTGAAAGCAAGTGACTGGAGAGAGGGCATTCTATTGCTGACTCCACTTGAAAAGCCAGCTGGAGTGCCTTTGCCAATGACAAATAAACAGGTTTAAGTAACGGTCTTTCACGCACTCTCGTTGTTTGTATGCTCTAAGTTGGTCAGGCACCATTTCATCATGCATTGCCCCAAATTTGCATGCACTAGCTAAGCTCCGTAGATTTGCCACATACTGGTTTGTAGACTCACAAGGCAGCTGGTGGCTCCGTCAGAACAGAAACCGAGGGAGGAGGGCACTTTGGGGGATATAGAAAAGAGTGTCTCTAAGATAGTCACATTATTGCCATATTTTTCAGCATAACAGAGTGTCCCGAACATGTGCTGTCCCTATGCGCCTGGGCAGTGTAGCAGCAATGCATTTAACCTAGCTTCACTCATGTATTGTAAGCCCAGGGCAGCAATGTACATTTTAAAATATTTAATCCATCCAATCCATGGAACCAGGGGCTCACCAGGCAGAGCGAGAAAAGGAGAGGGTGGTGGTAGGGAAAATTCAGCCATCCTAGTCGCTAAATGTTAAGTTTAAAGGATAGAAGCAACCATAATGTCAACTGAACAATACAGAATGTGGGGTGTAACATAACACCAGGGTCAACAACTGTAACAATAACCTGTTGAGTGACTATCCTACTGTACTGACATAACAGGAGCAACTCAGGCCATTTTGAAATCAGAGGGGACACAGCCAGTGGTCAGGGATGAGTTGAGGGAAGTGAGGAATGGGAGACGGTAGGAGGGGATGGGGTTGAGTGGGCAGATTGTGCCCAGACATCACTAGTCACAGGATTCTGTCTGGAGAGAGAGGTGAGAAAGAGGTCAAGGAGTAAGGTAGTTCCGTTATGAGTGGGACCAGTGGACTCAATAGGCTGACTGAATGAGGAGAAAATGTCATCAACCTTCTTTTCAAAGTGGTTGACAAAGTTGTCGGCAGAGTGGGAGTGGGTGGAGGATTAAGGAGGGAGGTGGAGGAAAATAATTTCCTAGGGTGAGAGGCAGAAGCTTGACATTTAGAGTGATAGAAAGGGGCTTAAGCAGCAGATGCAGAGAAAAGGCAGAGAGGAGGTAGTGAAAGGATGATAGGTCCCCTGGAAGTTTATATTTTCAAAAAAATTCTCGGCTGCCCGCAGCCCTGTTGTGTAAATTTGCAATGAGTCCCTCAGCCACGGAGCAGGAGGGGAGGCCCGACCGGGACAAAAGGGGACCATGTGAGTCATAGGATGAGGAAAGGGAGGAGAGTAGGGTCAAATAAGCAGAATCAGGAGACCGGAGGGAGAAGAATTTAGCAGAAGGGAAAGATGATAGGATAGAAGAGGAGAGAGTAGTGGGAGCGAGAAGATTAAGATTGCGATGGCACATGATTATCTGGGTAGGGCATGAGTGGATAGGGTTGGAGGAAAGGGAGACAGAAAAGGAAACAAAGTAGTGATCAGAGACCTGGAGGGGGATGCTATTAGAATAGTAGACAAACAGCCTCTAGTAAAGATGAGGTCAATGTATTGCCTTCCTTGTGAGTGGGAGGGGATTGAGAAAAGGTGAGGTTAAAAGAGCCAAGGAGGGGAAAGAGAGAGTTGGAAAGTAATTAACTGAAGGCAGATGTCAAGAGGTTGAAGTTTGAAGAGCGGTGAGCCATCGTCAGGAAATAAGCTTATTAAGGTGTCAAGCTCATTGAGGAACTCTCCAAGTGCGCATGGTGGGCAATAGATGACGACAATGTTAAGCTTGAGTGGACATCTGACAGAATGGAATTCAAATGAGCAGATGGACAGGTGAGAGAGGTAGAAAAGAGAGAATCTCCAGTTAGGAGAAATGAGTAGCCCTGTGTCACAACCGCAACGACCAGGTGCTCTTGGACTATGAGAGAAAACGTAGTCAGATGAAGAGAGAAGCTTGAGGAGAAGTTCTCTGAGGTGATCAATGTATCCATCAGGGCTAAAAAGTCAAGGGCAGCATGGGCTGAGATGAACTTACCGTTCTTGACCGAGGATCGGCATTTCCAAACACTGCCAGAGACCCGGCATTCCACATGGCTTGAACACGCAGGGTACACTAAATTGGAAGGGTTGTAGCCAAGAAGTGGAGAGTGTCTGTAAAGCCTTCAAGGAGAGGAGTGAACAGGTATACATGGTGAAGCCCCAAAATTGCCCTTGTTAGAAGCCTGTGTTTCAGACACAAGGAAGTGGATGGCTGCAAACTTTCTACTTTTAAACTCGGACAAAACAGAGGTGCTTGTTCTAGGTCCCAAGAAACAAAGAGATCTTCTTTTGAATCTGACAATTAATCTTGATGGTTGTACAGTCGTCTCAAATAAAACTGTGAAGGAGCTCGGCGTTACTCTGGACCCTGATCTCTCTTTTGACAAACATATCAAGACTGTTTCAAGGACAGTTTTTTTTCCATCTACGTAACATTGCAAAAATCAGAAACTTTATGTCCAAAAATGATGCAGAAAAATGTATCCATGCTTTTGTTACTTCTAGGTTAGACTACTGCAATGCTCTACTTTCCGGCTACCCGGATAAGCACTAAATACACTTCAGTTAGTGCTAAATACGGCTGCTAGAATCCTGACTAGAACCCAAAAGTGTGATCATATTACTCCAGTGCTAGCCTCCCTACACTGGCTTCCTGTTAAGGCATGGGCTGATTTCAAGGTTTTACTGATAACCTACAAAGCATTACATGGGCTTGCTCCTACCTATCTTTCCGATTTGGTCCTGTCGTACATACCTACACGTACGCTACGGTCACAGGACGCAGGCCTCCTAATTGTCCCTAGAATTTCAAAGCAAACAGCTGGAGGCGGGGCTTTCTCCTATAGAGCTCCATTTTTATGGAATGGTCTTCCTACCCATGTGAGAGACGCAGACTCGGTCTCAACCTTTAAGTCTTTACTGAAGACTCATCTCTTCAGTAGGTCCTATGATTGAGTGTAGTCTGGCCCAGGAGTGTGAAGGTGAACGGAAAGGCACTGGAGCAATGAACCGCCCTTGTGGTCTCTGCCTGGCCGGTTCCCCTATCTCCACTGGGATTCTCTGCCTGTAACCCTATTACAGGGGCAGAGTCACTGGCTTAATGACTCAGGGTTGTGAATACCTATGTAAATGGAATCTGTATTTAATTTTGAATATATTCTATAAATACCTGTTTTCACTTTGTCATCATGGGATATTGTGTGTAGATTGGTGAGAAAAAAAATTGAATTTAATATTTGGAATTCAGGCTGTAACACAAAATTTGGAATAGGTCAAGGGGTATGAATACTTTGAAGGCACAGTGAGTAAACAACAGTATATGAACAGAATATGAGGTGACCAGCGTTCATGGGACAGTAGTCTCAAGGTGTGGGGCTGCTGGCCAGGCGATAGAAACTGTTTCTCAGTCTCTCGGTCCCGGCTCTGATGCTTCATAGCTAGAGGAGTCCAGGAGTGATAAGTACAGTATAATTTCTGTCTATATCTGTTGTTGTCTGGTACTGTCTTTTTGCTAGAGTCAATACTTTGTAGAAGCACCTTTGGCGGTGATTACAGCTGTGAGTCTTTCTGGGTAAGTCTAAGTGCTTTCCACGGCTGAATTGTGCAACATTTCCCCATTATTCTTTTTAAATTCTTCAAGTTCTGTCAAATTGGTTGTTGATCATTGCTTGAAAACCATTTTCAGGTCTTGCCATAGATTTTCAAGTAGATTTACGTCAAAACTATAACTCGGACACTCAGGAACATTCACTGTATTATTGGTAAGCAACTATAGGTTATTGTCCTGCTGAAAGGTGAATGACTCTCCAAGTGTCTTATGGAATGCAAACTGAACCAAGTTTTCATCTAGGATTTTGCCTGTGCTTAGCTCCATTCTGTTTATTTTTTATCCTGAAAAACTCCCCAGTCCTTAAAACCTCTTAAGGATCGGCCCCCTTTTTAAATTTTCGCCTAAAATGACATACCAAAATCGAACTGCCTGTAGCTCAGGCCCTGAAGCAAGGACATGCATATTCTTGGTATCATTTGAAAGGAAACACTCAGCAGTGTGTGGAAATGTGAAAGGAATGTAGGAGAATATAACACATTAGATCTGGTAAAAGACAATACAAAGAAAAAACCAACCCTTTTTTTGTATTTGTATTTTGTACCATCTTTGAAATGCAAGAGAAAGGCCATGATGTATTATTCCAACCCATTTGCGATTTCGATTCTGTCCACTAGATGGCATCAGTGTATGTGCAAAATTTGACTGATCCAATGAACCATTGTATTTCTGTTGAAAATGCTGTACTGCCGAAATGTGCCTAATTTGTTTATTAATAACTTTTCATGTTCAAAACTGTGCACTCTCTTCAAACAATAGAATGCCATTATTTCAATGTAATAGCTACTGTAAATTGGACAGTGCAGTTAGATTAACAAGAATTTAAGCTTTCTGCCAATATTCGATAGGGAAATGTTCTTGTTACTTACAACCTCATGCTAATTGCATTAGCCTAGTTAACGATTACAAGCATACCCATAACATGATGCAGCCACCACTATGCTTTAAAACATGGAGATTGGTACTCAGTAATGAGTTGTATTGGATTTGCCCCAAACATAGAGTATCACTTTGTATTCAGGAAAAAATTGAATTGCTGTGTCACATTTTTTGCATTATTACTTTAGTGCCTTGTTGCAAACATGTTTATGAATATGTTTTATTCTGTACAGGTTTCCTTCTTTTCAGTCTCTTTATTCGGTTTGTATTGTAGACTAACTACAATGTTGTTGATCTATCCTCAGTTTTTTCCCATCACAGCCATTAAACTAAGTAGTCATTTAAAAAATGTGTTAAACACTGTGGCACACACAGTGAGTCCATGCAACTTATTACATGACTTAAGCACATTTTTACTCCTGAACTTATTTAGGCTTGCCATAACAAAGGGGTTGAATTCTTATTGACCCAAGCCATTTCAGCTTTACATTTTTTAGCTTTGAACATTTCAGCTTTTAAAGAGTTAAATAAAGATGGTGCATCAGTTGAACAGTGACTAGAATAGGTGAAAGGAGCCTGCTGCTAGAAAGTTGCCTTGTGATAGTTTTCAAACATATTCTATTGTTTCATTTGAGAATTTATACTTTTGGATTTACCTTTTTGATTTCAAGCTATTCATCTACTCTACCTTACTTTTTTTTGCCATTAATATCAATTACAATCTGTCTACCAGAATACGTAGCTGGCAATCATGTTTGCTTTACCATTCATCGTCAAATGGAACTATGTGAATTGTTACCTTATTTATTATTTTACTTCAAATATTATTTTACTTCAAATAATGCCTGATGCCGTTTTACAGTTGAAATTACAGATGGATCTTTGTGGTTTGTTCTGATTATAATGATGTAAAATAAAATGCCATATTTAAGCAACAAGCCCTGAGGAGGTGTGGTATATGGCCAAAATACCATGGCTAATGGCTGTTCTTACGCACGGTGCAACGCGGAGTGTCTGGATACAGCCCTTAATTGTGGTATATTGGCCATATAACACAAACTCCCGAAGTGCCTTATTGCTATTATAAACTGTTTACAAATGTAATTAGAATATTACAAATAAATGTTGTCATACCCGTGGTATATGTTCTCATATACTACGGCTTTCAGCCCATCAGCATTCAGAGCTCGAATGACCCAGTTTAGAGTGTTAAAGTCTTGAATCCTGTCATATACACTACATTCCAACATCACACTCTAAAGCCTAGAGTTCACACTACAGACCTTAATGCTCAGTTTTGTTTCTCACATCCGTTTCTCACAATACTGATTGTCCAAACAACAAGTTACAAGTGACCAAATTGGATTTGTGTGTGTTCAGACAGCAGTCATTTGCTGACATGGCTAGTTTTCATAGTAACGACAGGTGTGTTCACAGTGGTGTAGGCTGATTGATGGTGCTCGTGCTTCCAATCACACAGACGTTATGTAGCAAGCTAAGGTGACAACAAGATGGCAGACGTTTTATGTGCCCCCAACCGATTGTGTTTTTTGTATGTTTTTCTGCTTTTTTTTAACTTATTTTGAAAAAGTATTTTGTACACATTGTTGCCAATACCGTCACTTATGACCGAAAATAACTCTAGACATCAGGACTGCGATTACTCACCACAGACTAGCAGAATCATTTTTCTTCTTTCACAACTTTGACGAGCCTGAGGCGAAGGATTTACGTCTCCCTCGGGAACAGGCCCCGACCCCCGTGATCTGCGTGAAGAGGAGGCGGAGAAACAGGGGCCGAAGAGCGGGCTGCCTTCTGTGAATTCTAAGGCGATCCAATAACCCCACACTTCCTTTAATTCTGCTAGCAAACGTGCAATCTTTGGACAATAAAATCAACGAGTTACACAGAAGTTGAAACTACCAAAGGAACATTAAAAACTGTAACATCTTATGCTTCACGGAGTTGTGGCTGAAAGACGACAATATCAACATACAGCTGGCTGGTTATACAATGTACCTGCAGGGTAGAACAGCAGCGTCTGGTAAGATAAGGAGTGTCGGACTATGTATTTTTGTAAAAAAACAGCTGATGCACTATATCTAAGGAAGTCTCGAGCTATTCCTCGCCTGAGGTAATATCATGATAAGCTGTGGACCACACTACCTACCGAGAGAGTTCTCATCTGTATTCATCATAGCTGTTTACATACCACCTCAGTCAGAGGTTGGCAGTAAGATAGCACTGAATGTGTTATATTCTGCCATAAGCAAACAAGAAAACGGTCACCAAGAGGTGGCGCTCCTTGTAGCCGGGGACTTTAATGCAGAGAAACTTAAAAATGTCTTGCCAAATTTCCATCAGTATGTTAAATGTGCAACCAGAGGAAAAAGAATTGGACCACGCCCAATTTTTCAGTTTTTGATTTGTTAAAAAAGTTTGAAATATCCAATAAATGTCGTTCCACTTCATGATTGTGTCCCACTTGTTGTTGATTCTTCACAAAAAAATACAGTTTTATATCTTTATGTTTGAAGCATGAAATGTGGCAAAAGGTCGCAAAGTTCAAGGGGGCCGAATACTTTCGCAAGGCACTGTATACTCAACACACAGAGATGCATACAATGCTCTCCCTCGCCAGCCATTTGGAAAATCTGACCATAATTCTATCCTCCTGATTCCTGCTTAAAAGCACAAATTATAGCAGGTAGGACCAGTGACTAGATCAATAAAAAAGTGCTCAGATGAAGTAGATGCTAAGCTACAGGACTGTTTTTGCTAGCACAGACTGGAATAAGTTCCGGGATTCCTCCGATGGCATTGAGGGGTACACCACATCAGTCATTGGCTTCATCAATGAGTGCATCGATGACATCGTCCCCATAGTGACCATACGTACAGTACATACTCCAACCAGAAGCCACGGGTTACAGGCAGCATCTGCACTGAGCTAAAGGCTAGAGCTGCAGCTTTTAAGGGGAGGGACTCTAACCTGGAAGCTTATAAGAAATCCTGCTATGCCGTCCGACGAACCATCAAACAGGCAAAGCATCAATACGAAGATTGAGTTGACCTACACTGGCTCTGACGCTCGTTGGATGTGGCAGGGGTTGCAAACCATTACAGACTACAAAGGGAAGCACAGCCGAGAGCTGCCTAGTGACACAAGCCTACCAGATGAGCGAAACTACTTCTATGCTCGCTTCGAGGTAAATAACACTGAAACATGCATTAGAGCACCAGCTGTACCGGTAGATTGTGATCACGCTCTCCACAGCCGATGTGAGTAAGACCTTTAGACAAGTTAACATTCACAAGGCCTCAGGGCCAGATGAATTACCAGGATGTGTACTGCAAGCATGCGCTGACCAACTAGCAAGTGTCTTCACTGACATTTTCAACCTCTCCCTGTCCGAGTCTAATACCAACATGTTTTAAGCAGACCGCCGAAGAACCAGCCTGTGCCGACGAACACTAAGGTAACCTGCCTAAATGACTGCCGACCCGTAGCACTCATGTCTGTAGCCATGAAGTGCTTTGAAAGGCTGGTCATGGCTCACATCAACACCATCATCCCAGAAACCCTAGACCCAGTCCAATTTGCATACTGCCACAACAAATCCACAGATGATGCAATCTCTATTGCACTCCACACTGCCCTTTTCCCACCTTGACTAAAGTAACACCTATGTGAGAATGCTATTCATTGACTACAGCTCAGTGTTCAACACCATAGTGCCCTCAAAGTTCATCAATAAGCTAAGGACCCTGAGACTAAACACTCTCCCTCTGCAACTGGATCCTGGACTTCCTGACAGGCCGCACCTAGGTGGTAACGATAGGTAACAACCCATCCACCACGCTGATCCTCAACACAGGGGCCCCTCGGGGGTGCATGCTCAGCCGCCACCTGTACTCCCTGTTCACTCATGACTGCACGGCCAGGCACGACTCCACAATCGAGAGCATCCTGACTGGCTACATCACTGCCTGGTATGGCAAATGCTCGTCCTCTGACCGCAAGGCACTACAGACAGTAATGCGAACGGCCCAGTACATCACTGGGGCCAAGCTTCCTGCCATCCAGGTCCTCTATACCAGGCGGTGTCAGAGGAAGGCCCTAAAACACCCTATTCCTAGAGTGTTCTCTCTGCTACCGCACGGCAAGCGGTACCAGAGAGCCAAGTCTGGGTCCAAGGGGCTTCGAAACCGCTTCTACCCCCAAGAAATGAACATAAATTCAAATGGCTACCCAGACTATTTGCGTTGCTCCCCCCCTCCACACCACTGCCACTCTCTGTCATCTATGCATAGTCACTTTAATAACTCTACCTACATGTACATACTACCTCAACTAACTGGTGTCAACTGTATATTTTATATTCATCAATATAACGTATATCACTTGACGCCACTACTTCCTGGCCTTTATAGATGGTCTAGTTACACTGTTAATGTAAAATATGTATTGGTTAGTGGCTGCTGAGGGTTGTCGAGGACATCAGCAATGGCCCAATTGCTAAAAGGCTGGATTTTTTTCCTAATAACCAATTGCATAGATTCTATAAAATGTGTCAACCAGCCACTGAACTAATGTCTATAAAATTATTAGGGAACATATTTCATTAAATAACTTGTAAGGTTAGAGAGCATAACTTTCATCTTGATGGTCAGGGATTGAATAGATTAAATTCACCAATCCTCCTTTTAGGGATAATTTGACCCGTTTCTCACAGCAAGAAAATAATCCTGCAACAGAAAATGTCAATTATTGTGTGGATTATAATTCATTGATATTTTTGTTGGAGTTGATGCATTTTTAGTAAGGCCAAATCTTTTTAAACCTTGAATACACTACAAGTTTGCATTTACTGCTGTGCAGAAAACGTCCTTCAGCAATAAGGTATTCTAATTAATATCCTTCATCTGTATGTCTTTGTGTTAACTTGCTCAACAAATGACAGAGTACACCTTTCATTTTAGCATGCTGAGCACCGCTATACAACAGACTATTACAGGCGGCAAATAAATCAATATGCTACCAGATTTGGAACTCTTGGACCTGTATTATTTCCCAGTATGACCAATTTCCGCAAAACAAATATGTAGTTATGTTATTTGTAACATTAACTAAAACCCCATCCAATAGAATGTTCCATTGTTGTTTGATACAGTCATTTTCACTTGTCTCAACATTCCTTTATCAGCCTGTAAACATTATATTGCATAAACTTCCATACAAGATATTTCACTAAAGATGTGAAAAACAGCCTCACCAAATATAAATTTGGTCAGGGGCTTTTGGGGAACAATTTAATTCCATTAAATCAACCCCGAAGTGGACCAATTTATCCACTGGCCAATGGCCTGCAAAGTGCTGGTATTCAGTCAACCAATATTCTAGTTGGTGGGCTTGCTTGAGTCAGGATCAGTTCGCCACTGGAAACCAAAGTAGACTCGCTTCTGGTGGTCTTCTGAACTGCATTGGCAATGTGTCTCCCTGGAAAGGAAATTGTATGTGGTCAGTTGCAGAGAGGGACGAGACTTAAAATGTAGGGAAAGGTAGAGGGGAAGGAAACCATTTTCTGTAATGGAATGCAGCCTAACCGAGAAAACGTAACTCACTCGTCCTGAAGCACCTTGGTACACAGTACCAGTTTTCCTGGTATGGCTGGCACAAATCTGTATTACAATGGATGAACATCTGCAACAGATATTACATGACAAGGTTTTTTAAGGAGGTAATACTTATGTATTAAGATCATTATTACCCAAGAACAATGTATAATAGTTTTATATTTATACAAACTATACTGCTAGAAAGTACCAATTGTGACCAAGAAGCAAGCCAAAATAATTTTGTTAAATCGTTGAGTAATTACCAGAAAGTAGCAATAATTTCACAAATACCAAATGTAATAGGACAGCTAAAAAAAGCAGTACTGAAAAATATGTTTGCATAAATTACTTTTTCTATTTTGTGCATTTTAATTGAATGCATTTAATAAACAGTGTTAGCATGGTAATCAAGAACGTCAATGGAGTTGTTCCAACTATCTTATTCAGCAGAATTAAAACACAGTCATACCCACAGAATCAACCATTTACACTCGTGGAAATTGGCCTAAGAAATATTAGAAGAATATGCATAACAATGGTAGCAATTGAAGTGGTTCACTTATGGGGATTAGGGGGAAATGATCCAACAAAGTTGAGGACACAACAGTTCACCTGACACAAGACAAGCCTCAATCCAAACATTACACTGTTGATCTCATTTGCATTTTACATTAACTGTACTTTTCGCAGCATATGTTGATAACGAAATCTGGAAATACTCTGTATACATTCAATAACATAAGAATTTTCCTGGAAAAAATTGGGCTAAGTGCAACATAAGACAAAAAATGGAAGTGTTTTAGTGAGGGGTCTAACTGGTGTCTTCAAGTGGTACCAGTCATTTCAATGCACTTTTATAAAGGAAAGAGCTTTTAACTATTTGGAGCTTTTTTTGCTCTCCAAGCGCTGCCATTGAGGAACTGAAGCAAGCACAGTTGTAGTTCTGTTTGGAAAACAGCCCTGCATCCCAACCATAAAACAACTACTCTTTGTTGTATACGCAATTAAAAAATGGTCCATTATAAATCTCATTCAGGGTCGAGAGTACATAATTTAAAAGCTTATTCTGTTGTCAAAATAACTAGCTAAGTAATAAAACATGATTTTACAGTGTTAGTTTTTCACAAAGAACTTCAAAGAAACAGAAAGTAATTTTGGTGCACATAGAATGGAGTCATGAGTGCATTCAGATGAGTTTTCTGGACAATGCCACAAAAATAGGCTAATTCTGTTCAGAACAGTCCTGGGTTTGATACACATAGCGATCATAAACATTGATACTGTAACATGATTTTTATAATATGGAAATGTAAAGTGCAAATTTGGTGGGGGGGTGGCCAGGCGGGTCCTCCACCGGAAATGTTTTTGACATTTTAAAACGTACTACCTGCAATTCTACATATTATTCTGACATTATTATGCCTCTGTTGTGGGTTACAGGGAGAGATCATTTGAAAACACGGCTTAAGTGGAAGGATAAATGGAAGTCCCCCCCAAACATGTTTTCTTTAGGAAAACAGCTAGATTCCTGCATTTCAACACATTTTGCAATGGGGCGGAGAGAAAATGTTGAGTTTATAATGCTATTCTAGATTTTGTCATGAGTCTGAGAGAAAATGATGCAGTTTAAAGCTAATTTCCTACAATTCTACACATTTTGCCATGGGGCAGAGAGAAGAAATGTGCTGTTTTATAGCTCTCATGCAGGGTATTCTTCAAAATTTTGCCATTAGGATGAGAGGAAGGGGCTCGACTTCGAGTTGGACCCAAATGTCCCTAAATGTAAATAGAAATGAGCGGATGAATCAACCTGTTCATGTCCCCCTTTCCCCCGTGGCAATTTTGCTGATGGATTAAAGCAGGATTTATTATAATTCTCAATATCTCATCTTTCAGAACACATTGAGTAATTTTGATTTACAGCATCCCCCCCACATAAACAACACAAAATGTGCAAAAGAAGCCCAATTAGTGGGGGGAATGGGGGGCATCATCTTCTGCGTGTGGTGGTCACATTTAGAGTGTCTATCAGGTGAATCCCATATCGAATAATGCATTCACCCAAAAATAGTTAAACAAATCCAAATATATTTAAGATTCTTCAAAGTAGACACCCTTTGCCTTGACAGCTTTGCACACACTTGGCATTCTCTCATCCAGCTTCATGAGGTATGTGTGGAATGCATTTCAATTAACAGGTGTGCCTTGTTAAAAGTTCAAATTCAAGAGTTCAAATGTTAGATTTTTGGTTTCAACTGCTGTGTCTTGAGACACAGAGTAGGTGAATGGATGATCTCCGCATGTGGGGTTTCCACCATGGGGCGGCAGGGTAGCCTAGTGGTTAGAGCATTGGACTAGTAACCGGAAGGTTGCGAGTTCAAACCCCCGAGCTGACAAGGTACAAATCTGTCAGTCTGCCCCTGAACAGGCAGCTAACCCACTGTTCCTAGGCTGTCATTGAAAATAAGAATTTGTTCTTAACTGACTTGCCTGGTTAAATAAAGGTAAAAAAAAAATGAAGCATGGAGGAGGAGGTGTGATGGTGTGGGGGTGCTTTGCTGGTGACACTGTCAGTGATTCATTTAGAATTTAAGGCACACTTAACCAGCATGGTTACCGCAGCGATAAGCCATCCTATCTGGTTTGAGCTTAGTCAGACGACCATTTGTTTTTCAACACACCTCCAGGCTGTGTAAGGGAAATCTGACCAAGAAGGAGAGTGATGGAGTGCTGCATCAGATGACCTGGCCTCCACAATCACCCAACCTCAACCCAATTGAGATGTTTTGGGATTAGTTGGACCACGGAGTGAAGGAAAAGCAGCCAACAGGTGCTCAACATATGTGGGAACTCATTCAAGACTGTTGGAAAAGCATTCCAGGTGAAGCTGGTTAAGAGAATGCCAAGAGTGTGCAAAGCTGTCATCAAGGCAAAGGGTGGCTACTTTGAAGAATCTAAACACTTTTTTGGTTACTACATGATTCCATATGTGTTATTCCATAGTTTTGATGTCTTCACTATTATTCTACAATGTAGAAAATAGTAAAGACTTAAGAAAAACCCTTGAATGAGTAGGTGTGTCTAAACTTTTGACTGGTACTATATATGTATTTCTATGGTCATACCCTCTCCCTCAGGGGAGACATAGATGTCGAATCCACAAAGGTGAACATCTTGAGGACGAAGCGCCTGTAGTGGGTTGGGAAGGACAGACCAGAGGAGGCTTCCACAGGGATGGGCATGGTCAGGTAACGGTCATCCTTGTACGGACATCTAAAGATACAAACGAAGAAAGAGACACAGAGACAGAGAGAGAGAGCGAGCGAGAGAGAGAGACATACAGTAGACAGACAGACAACGCCATGGTCATTCAAGTGTCTGTCTGCGTTGAAGTGAAGTTCTCCTAGAGCTGCTGAACATTTTCCTCATCTTTACAAGAAATGGTATAAAAGAAATTGGACTTACAGTTAAAACATTTTTACAACTTCTACTTATTCAGATATTTACCCAGAAATGATAAGGTTCCACTGGGGTAGGCTGAGAGGGTCGGGGTTTGTGGTGGCCCAGCAGCGACTCAGGGTCAACACAATGTTGGGATCTGTCCTCTCCAGGATGCGAACCTCAGCGTACACGGGATCCCTGAGGAACTTGGTGACAGGGTAGTCTGCCTCCGTATAGTAAGAAGTGTAGGCCACCTCCTCTGTTTTAAAAGAGGAAAGATTAATTCATTCGCCCATTTATTAATCCAACAAACTAATCAATGAATATAGTGCCACTTGCCTTCCTTACATCCCTTGGTGAGGCATATTCCATTGGCCAGTCTGAGCTCAACTCTGAGGGGTCCAGGAGCTGGTAGAAGAATTGGGGGAGGCACCTGCTTCACATCAATCACAAGAGCCTCAATCACAGTGCCCCTATATCTGCACTGGAATATTAGACTGGGAAGAAAGGGAGTGTGGTCAGACATCTTGACATCTCGACTTCAAATCCAGCCATATAAGGAAACTAGCTCTCACAGTCTCACGTCAGAAATAGACATTAATCCATGTTTCTCAAACATCACATTTCAAAGTTGTTGCAAACATCAAATTTTGAAGTGTTTAATGTAAAGTTTAGGCATTAACATCGAAATCTTAAGGCTAGGAATTAACTCCAAATGGTTGTAGCCCCTAGTGGACGGTTTCCATATTATCTCCCAATGTCCTCAGACATGGATGGACATGAATGCTGACTTGTATCACAGGTGACCTGGCTGTTTAAGGTTTAGGAGGCGTTTTGGCTTGCCTATATGTAATTTAATGGAATGGCGCTGGAGGGAATGGCGACCGTATTCCAGGCTCCTGACAAATTGTGCTATTTTGTGTATGTGTATTTTTTTGCACTGATCTTAACCTTTTTGGTATAGCATGTTTTGACCATAGTTTCCATTGACTGAAAAAAAACTTCTGGACATCAGAACATCTATCACTAAACTCGATTTGGACGTCAGAGGCAAAAGACATATTGATTATCCCGGACCAGGCCCAAATCCCCGACACTCGAAGGAGGCAAAGATGGCACTGTAGTCGCCAAAGATGGCACCCTGGTGAGACTACGGCGGTGAATGGTAAATTGCCTCTACACTCTGTTCTATTGGCGAATGTGCAATCGCTGGAGAATAAGCTGGACGAGCTCCGTTCGAGACTATCCTATCAACGGAACATTTAAGAACTGCAATATACAATGTTTCTCAGATTCAAGGGTGAAGAAGGACATGGATAATATACAATACATCTTTCTATGCATCGGCAGGACTGAACCTTGTAAGTTTGAGGAGGGGTAGCTGGGGTGATGTTTGTCTCTTCATTGAAAGCAGCTGGTGCGTGATCTCTAACATTAAGGAAGTCTAGAGGTTCTGCTCACCTGAGTTAGAATACCTCATGATAAGCATGAGACCATACTATTTAATAGGAGAGTTTTCATCTGTATTTTTCGTTGCTGTCTATTTACCACAACAAACCGATGCTGGCACTAAGACAGCACTCAACGAGCTGTATAAGGCCATAAGTAAACAAGAAAATGCTAATCCAGAGGCGGTGCTCTTAGTGGCCGGTGATTGTAGTCCTTTCCTGCAGTCAAATGATCTAGTGGCCTCATGGGTGGAACGTTATAAATTATTTTCATAATTTCATATTGGATAAACATTTAAAAAACATGAAAAAAATCTGGTGTTTCTATGTCAAACAGTTTTAATATATTTCAGTCTTCTGTGATGTATAGAAAGTGTAATATTGGGATGCAAACTCAATTGAATACATTTCAACTCTACATTTGACATGGTACAGGTGTCTTCTTTTTTTAAAGCCCATAACCATGTGTGTGAGAGGTATACTTTAGTTTTAAAAACGATTTGTTTAAAACTACCAAGAAACGCTCTGTGTGACCCTGTCACGACTTCTACCGAAGGTAACTCCCTTTTTCCTTTTCTGGTTGTTTTGTCTGTGTTCCTTTTCACACCTGGTTTCATTTGCTATTATTTCGTGCGGGATTAAGTTTGTGTGTATTTGCGCTCGATTATCTTTGATGTTTATTGTTTTCACTATTACGCACACATGTAGTTAAGTTTCGGAACTGAGTTTGTTCCTCCATGCGTTTTGCACCAGTTTCTGTATTGCTTTCACTATTTAGGCACGTGTATGTAAGTGTCAGAACTGTGGTTGTTCCTCCTGTGTTGGCACAAGTTTCTGATCCTCCGAGAGCTAGATTTTGGATTTTTATCTGTGCCATTTTTGTATTGGTGGACTATATATATATTAAACACACTTCTCAGAAATCCCTGCTCTCCTGGCCTGACTCCTATACCTCTCACCGAGACGCACCTTATCACAGAATCCCGCACACGTTATGGAGTCAGCAGGAGCAGACGCACTCCCAGGGTCCGTGGAGGAGCAAGTGGCTAGGGACCGCCATGGATCAGGTGATGGCGAAGATGGAGAGATGGGAGAGAGGTGGCCTTCCCACACCTTTATCAGCCACACCCCAACCAGTACCACTACCCTCTCCTTCAATACCTGGGCACAGTGGGATTCGACTCGCCCTCCCAGCGGCCGGGTGCCAGGGGTTCCATCTGAGGCAGTAGAAGAGGAGTGCTCAGGACTTTGCTCTAGAGTTCCGGACCTTGGCCGCTTGCGCGGGATGGAACGACAGGGCCTTGATCGATCACTATATGTGTAGTTTGCATGAGGCCGTCCATAGGGAGCTGGCCTGTAGAGACACCACCCTCTCCTTGGACCAGTTGATCGACATGTCCATTCGGTTGGACAACTTGCTGGCGACCCGCGGACATCCAGATCGGGCTCTGTCAGTTCCATCCCCCAGCTCCACCACTCCAACACCCATGGAGTTAGGAGGTGCTGCAGCGAGGGCGACCAGAGGAGGGGGCCTTTTCTGTGCCAGCTTTGGTCGCAGGGGGCACACTGCTGACCGGTGCTGGGGGGGTCCTCCAGGGAGTCGAGACGCCAGGCCGAGCACTGCTCGGACACCTCAGGTAAGTCGGCACCAGGCTCACCCAGAGCCCCCTGTTGGTCACATGTATGTATGGATTGTTTTTCCTGAATTTTCCCCTCTTTCCCGGCATAAGGCGCTAGTAGATTCAGGCACAGCGGGGGATTTTATTGACCGCGGTTTAGCGCACAGGTTAGGGATCCCCCTTGTTCAGCTTGACAAACCCTTCCCAGTGCACGCCTTAGATAGCCAACCATTAGGGTCAGGGCTAGTCAGGGAGGCCACGGCTCCACTGGGTATGGTCACACAGGAGGGTCATGAGGAGAGAATTAGTCTCTTCCTCATTGATTCTCCTGCGTTTCCGGCGGTGTTGGGGATCCCCTGGTTGGCCCGTCACAACCCCAGGATTTCGCGGCAACAGAGGGCTCTCCAGGGGTGGTTGGAGGAGTGCTCAGGCAGGTGTGTAGGAGTGTCCATCGGTGCTACAACAGTGGAGAGTCCAGACCAAGTCTCCACCGTGCTCATTCCCTCAGAATACGCCGATTTGGCTATCGCCTTCTGTAAAAAGAAGGTGACCCAATTACCACCTCATCGACGAGGGGATTGGGCGATAAATCTCCTGGTAGGCGCTGCACTTCCCAGGATGTGTATCCCCTGTCCCAGGATGAAACGGTGGCTATGGAGACATACATATCTGAATCTCTGGGGCAGGGGTACATTCGGCCCTCCATTTCACCTGCCTCCTCGAGTTTCTTTTTTGTGAAGAAGGAGAAGGGAGGTCGGCGTCCGTGCATTGACTATAGAGGTCTAAATTCCATCACGTTGGGGTAGAGTTACCCGCTACCTCTCATTGCCACGGTGATTGAGTCATTTCACGGAGCACGGTTTTTCACAAAACTGGATCTCAGGAGTGCATATAACTTGGTGCATATCCAGAAAGGAGATGAGTGGAAGACAGCGTTTAGCACCACATCTGGCCATTATGAGTACCTCGTCGTGCCGTACGGGTTGAAGAATGCTCCAGCAGTCTTCCAATCTTTTGTAGAGGAGATTCTCAGGGGCCTGAACGGGCAGGGTGTGATGGTTTACATCGATGATATTCTGGTCAATTCCGCTACACGTGCCGCGCATGTGTCTCTGGTGCGCAAGGTACTTGGGCGACTGTTGGAGCATGACCTGTACGTCAAGGCTGAGAAATGCTTGTTCTTTCAACAGGCCGTCTCCTTCCTTGGGTATCGTCTCCTTCCTTGGGTATCCAATTTCCACATCGGGGTTGGTGATGGAGTGTGACCGCATTGCAGCCGTGCGTAATTGGCTGACTCCAACCACGGTAAAGGAGGTGCAGCGGTTCTTAGGGTTTGCCAATTACTACCGGAGGTTTATCTGGGGTTTTGGGCAGGTGGCTGCTCCCATTACATCACTGTTGAAGGGGGGGCCGGTGCATCTGGGATGGTCGGCTGAGGCGGACAGGGCTTTTGGTCGCCTGAAGGCTCCTTTTACCACGGCTCCCGTGCTGGTGCATCCGGACCCCACTTTGGCATTCATAGTGGAGGTGGACGCATCCGAGGCTGGGGTTGGAGCCGTGCTCTCCCAGCGCTCGGGTACGCCGTCGAAGTTCCGACCCTGTGCTTTCTTTTCTCGGAAGCTCAGCCCGGCGGAGTGAAACTATGACGTGGGGGATTGGGAGCTGCTGGCTGTTGTCAGAGCCCTGAAGGTGTGAAGACATTGGCTTGAGGGGGCCCAACACCCCTTTTCTCATCTGGATTGACCACCGTAATCTCGAGTACATTTGGGCAGCGAGGAGACTGAACCCTCGTCAGGCAAGGTGGGCCATGTTTACCATCTCCTGTAGACCAGGCTCCCAGAACACTAAGACAGACGCACTGTCCCGACTAAATGATACGGAGGAGCGGGCCATCGATCCTGCGCCCATCCTCCCGGCTTCTTGTCTAGTGGCACGTGTGAGGTGGGAGGTGGACGCAGACATTGAGCGAGCATCACGTGTTGAGCCTACTCCACCAGTGTCCAGAGGGACGGGTGTACTTTCCGCTGGAGGTTAGAGACAGGCTAATTTGGTGGTCTCACACGTCCCCCTCCTCTGGTCACCTGGGGATCGGAAGGACGGTGCGATGTCTTAGTGGGAAGTACTGGTGGTCCACTTTAGCCAAGGACGTGAGGGTTTATGTGTCCTCCTGCTCGGTGTGCGCTCAGTGTAAGGCTCCTAGGCACCTGCCTAGAGGGAAGTTACAACCCCTTCCCGTTCCACAGCGGCCCTGGTCACACCTGTCGGTTGACTTCTTGACCGATCTGCCACCATCACAGGGCAACACCACGATCCTGGTCGTTCTAAGTCCTGTCGTCTTCTCCCTTTGCCCGGTCTCCCTACAGCCCTACAGACGGCGGAGGCCCTGTTTACTCACGTCTTCCGGCACTACGGGGTGCCTGAGGATATTGTTTCTGATTGGGGTCCCCAGTTCACGTCCAGGGTGTGGAAGGCGTTCATGGAATGTTTGGGGGTCTTGGTCAGCCTTACCTCTGAGTTTCACCCCGAGAGTAATGGGCAGGTGGAAAGAGTGAACCAGGATGTGGGTAGGTTTCTGCGGTTGTATTGCCAGGACCAGCCAGGGGAGTGGGCGAAGTACATCCCCTGGGCAGAGATGGCCCAGAACTCACTCTGCCACTCCTCTATGAACCTGTCGCCCTTCCAATGTGTGTTGGGCTATCAGCCGGTCCTGGTACCATGGCATCAGAGCCAGACCGAGGCTCCTGTGGTGGACGATTGGGTGAGACGCTCAAGGGAAACCTGGGAGGCCGCCCACTGGTACCTTAAACGGGCCGAAAGGCGGCAGAAGACCAGTGCCGACCGCCACCGCAGCGAGGCCGCCACCGCAGCGAGGTGTACACACCGGGGGACCGGGTCTGGCTCTCGACCTGAAACCTGCCCCTCCGCCTGCCGTCCCGGAAGCTGGGTCCGCGGTTTGTGGGGCCATTCAAAGTCCTGAGGAGAATAAACGAGGTGTGTTATAGGATACAGCTCCCCCTTATTACCGTATTAACCCCTCGTTTCATGTGTCTCTCCTCAGGCCGGTGGTGGCTGGTCCGCTTCAAGAAGATGAGGTGTGGGAGGTCCCACTCCGCCCCCCCTGGACATCGGGGGGAGGGGGGGGCGCCGGTGTATGCAGTTCGGGCCATACTGGACTCGAGGCGTCGGGTGGGGGGTCTTCAGTACCTCGTGGACTGGGAGGGGTACAGTCCGGAAGAGAGATGCTGGGTGCTGGTGGAGGACGTACTTTTACCGAAGGTAACTCCTCTCCCTGTTCGGGCGGTGCTCGGTGCTCGGCGCTCGGCGTCGCCGGTTTACTAGCCGCCACTGATCCCTTTTTCCTTTTCTGGTTGTTTTGTCTGTGTTCCTTTTCACACCTGGTTTAATTTGCGTTTATTTCTGTGTGTATATAGGGCACCTGTTGCCTGCCTTAGTTTGTGCGGGATTAAGCTTATGTGTATTTGCACTCGATTATCTTTGATGTTTATTGTTTTCACTATTACGCACGTGTAGTTAAGTTTCGGAAATGAGTTTGTTCCTCCATGCGTTTTGCACAAGTTTCTGTATTGTTTTCACTATTTAGGCACGTGTATATAAGTGTCGGAACTGTGGTCGTTCCTCCGTGTGTTGGCACGAGTTTCTGATCCTTCGAGAGCAATTTTTGGAATTTTGTCTGTGCCATTTTTGTATTGGTGGACTATATATATATATATTAAACACACTTCTCAGAAATTCCTGCTCTCCTGCGCCTGACTCCTATACCTCTCACCGAGACGCACCTTATCACAGACCCTGATTTAGCCAAAAGATTAATACAGGAAAACTTAAATTTGTTTTACCTAATTTATACCAGCATGTCACCTGTGCAACTAGAGGGATAAATCAGCTTTACTCCACACACAGAGATGCATACAAAGCTCTCCCCCGCCCTCCATTTTGCAAATCGGACCATATCAATATCCTCCTGATTCCTGCTTACAAGCAAAAACTCAAACATGAAGTACAAGGTAGCCTAGGGCTGGGTGATATACAGTACACCGGTATTTACGCATGGACCAGTTTGGGTTTTTACTTTACCTTCTATAACGGTATTTTAATGTTTGGTTTGTTAAATGTGATACGCCATGTCTACCATCCATTTTAGACAGACAGAGACACTCACTCACTCACCAACCTTGAATCAGGGGTAGACGTAACATAGTAAACAAATATCCGGGACACTCAAATTAGTATATGTTTTGTGTTTGGTATTAGTTTGTGGATGTCCATCATCCATTTCGTAAAATATGCTCTGAATTATAATTTGTATGATTTGCTACAAATTCCAAGATGGCACCGACAGACATGGCAGCTCTGCTTCTAGTTCCAAAGCAACTTTGCAGTATTTTGATTTTGTGTGTGTTATTTCTTACATTATCAGCCGAGAACGTTTTTTTGTGTTATTACATATAGCTGGAAGTAACTTTTGGATTTCAGAGCAGCCAGGAATACGACTTTCCCGAATTGGATCCTTTGTTCATACCCCCCAAGGCAATTGAACTTATCCCAGAGGCTGCTCCAAGATGCGGCCAGCGGAGAAGAGCTATTCGGAGTGGACGACTCAGGAGGCGTGAACACCATCCACCGCTTACGAGTATATTACTGTTCAGTCTCTGGACAGTAAAGCTCAAGGTGAGGATCTCCTTCCAGAGAGATATCAGGGACTGTAACATACTCTGTTTCACATAATCATTGCTCTCTTGGCATATACAGTGGGGCAAAAAAGTATTTAGTCAGCCACCAATTGTGCAAATTCTCCAACTTAAAAAGATGAGAGAGGCCTGTAATTTTCATCATAGGTACACTTCAACTATGACAGACAAAATGATTTAAAAAAAAACAGAAAATCACATTGTAGGATTTTTAATGAATTTATTTGCAAATTATGATGGAAAATAAGTATTTGGTCAATAACAAAAGTTTATCTCAATACTTTGTTATATACCCTTTGTTGGCAATGACAGAGGTCAAACATTTTCTGTAAGTCTTCACAAGGTTTTCACACACTGTTGCTGGTATTTTGGCCCATTCCTCCATGCAGATCTCCTCTAGAGCAGTGATGTTTTGGGGCTGTTGCTGAGCAACACGGACTTTCAACTCCCTCCAAAGATTTTCTATGGGGTTGAGATCTGGAGACTGGCTTGGCCACTCCAGGACATTGAAATGCTTCTTACGAAGCCACTCCTTCGTTGCCCGGGCAGTGTGTTTGGGATCATTGTCATGCTGAAAGACTCAGCTACGTTTCATCTTCAATGCCCTTGCTGATGGAAGGATTTTTTCACTCAAAATCTCACGATACATGGCCCCATTCATTCTTTACTTTGCATGGATCAGTTGTACTGGTCCCTTTGCAGAAAAACAGCCCCAAAGCATGATGTTTCCACCCCCATGCTTCACAGTAGGTATGGTGTTCTTTGGATGCAACTCAGCATTCTTTGCCCTCCAAACACGATGAGTTGAGTTTTTACCAAAAAGTTATATTTTTGTTTCATCTGACCATATGACATTCTCCCAATCTTCTTCTGGATCATCCAAATGCTCTCTAGCAAACTTCAGACGGGCCTGGACATGTACTGGCTTAAGCAGGGGGACACGTCTGGCACTGCAGGATTTGAGTCCCTGGCGGCGTAGTGTGTTACTGATGGTAGGCTTTGTTACTTTGGTCCCAGCTCTCTGCAGGTCATTCACTAGGTCCCCCGTTTGGTTCTGGGATTTTTGCTCACGGTTCTTGTGATCATTTTGAACCCACGGGTGAGATCTTGCGTGGAGCCCCAGATCGAGGGAGATTATCAGTGGTCTTGTATGTCTTCCATTTCCTAATAATTGCTCCCACAGTTGATTTCTTCAAACCAAGCTGCTTACCTATTGCAGATTCAGTCTTCCCAGCCTGGTGCAGGTCTACAATTTTGTTTCTGGTGTCCTTTGACAGCTTTTTGGTCTTGGCCATAGTAGAGTTTGGAGTGTGACTGTTTGAGGTTGAGGACAGGTGTCTTTTATACTGATAAGAACTTCAAACAGGTGCCATTAATACAGGTAATGAGTGGGGACAGAGGAGCCTCTTAAAGAAGAAATTACAGGTCTGTGAGAGCCAGAACTCTTGCTTGTTTGTAGGTGACCAAATACTTATTTTCCACCATAATTTGCAAATAAATTAATTAAAAATCCCACTGTACTTTACCCGTCCAGGGAAAACCAACCACATCGCGGATACCGACGTCTTGCTCCCAGACAAGCTAAACACTTTCTTCAGCCACTTTGAGGATAACACAGTAGCACCGCCCCTGCCCGCTCCCAGGGACAGTGGGCTCTTGTTCTCCATGGTCGATATGAGTAAGACATCTAAGCGTGTTAACCCTCGCAAGGCTGCCGGCCCAGACGGCATCCCTAGGCGCATCCTCAGAGCATGCGCAAACCAGCTGGCTGGAATCTTTTATGAGCATATTCAATCTCTCCCTATCACAGTCTGCTGTCCCCACTTGCAACAAGATGTCCACCATTGTTCCTGTACCCAAGAAAGCAAAGGTAACTGAACTAAATTGCTATCGCCCTGTAGCACACACTTCTGTCATCATGCAGTGCCTTGAAAGGCTAGTTAAGGATCATATCACCTCTACTTTACCTGACACCCTAGACCCACTTCAATTTGCTTACCACCGCAATAGATCCACAGATGATGCAATCATTACCGCACTGCACACTGCCCTATCCCATCCAGACAATTGGAATACCTACGTCAGAATAGTGTTCATTGACTATAGCTCAGCCTTCAACACCATAGTCACCTCCAAGCTCATAATTAAGCTCAGTGCCCTAGATCTGAACCCTGCCCTGTGCAACTCGGTCCTGGACTTCCTGACGGGCCGCCACCAGGAGGTGAAGGTAGGAAATAACACCTCCACTTTGCTGATCCTCAACACAAGGGTGCGTGCCTATTATTGTTGGAAGCTACTATAGACCACCAAGTGTTAACAGTCATTATCTGGATAATATGTGTGAAATGCTTTCTTGGTGATTTCAATATTGACTGGCTATCATCAAGCTGGCCACTCAGGACAAACGTCAAACTGTAACCAGTGCCTGCAACCTGGATCAGGTTGTCAGTCAACCTACCAGGGTAGTTACAAACAGCACAGGAATTAAATCATCAACATGTGTTGATTACATCTTTTATAATGCTGCAGATATTTGTTTTAAAGCAGTATCCAAATCCATAGGATGTAATGATCACAATTTAATAGCCATATCCAGGAAAACCAAAGTTCCAAAGGCTGGGCCTAATATAGTATGCAAGGTGTCATACAATAACTTTTGTAGTGATTCATATGTTGATGATGTAAAGAATATTTGCTGGTCTGTGTTGTGTAATGAGGAGCAATCAGACACTGCACTTGACACATTTATGAAACTACTTATTCCAGTTACTAATAAGCACACAACCATTATGAAAATGACTAAAACTGTTAATTTGAATTTTAAAATGTGAATTAAAAAATTGTATGGTTGAGAGGGATGAGGCAAAAGGTATGGTGTGGCAGCCCAACTAATTGGCAAACATACTGCAAATTAAGAAATCATGTGACTAAATTAAATAAAAAAGAAACTACACTATGAAACAAATATCAATTATATAAAGAATGATAGCAAAAAGCTTTGGGGCACCTTAACTTTTGGGGAAAAAAGCAAACTCAGCTCCTTCATTCATTGAATCAGATGGCTCATTCATCACAAAGCCCACTGATGTTGCCAACTACTTTAATGACTTTCATTGGCAAGATAAGCAAACTTAAGGATGGCATGCCAGCATCAAACGCTGACACGACACATCCAAGTACTGTATATCGGACCATATTATGAAAGACAATAATTTAATTCCATAAGTCCGTGTGGAAGAGGTGAAAAAATTATTGTTGTCTATCAACAACGACAAGCCACTGGGGTCTGACAGTCTGGATGGAAAATTACTGAGGATAATAGCAGATGATATTGCCACTCCTATTTGAAACATCTTCAATTTAAGCCTACTAGAGAGCGTGTGCCCTCGGGCCTGGAGGGAAGCTAAAGTCATTCCGCTACTCAAGAATAGTAAAGCCCCTTTTTCTGGCTCAAATAGCCGACCAATCAGCCTGTTACCAACCCTTGGTAAACTTCTGGAAAAAATAATGTTTGACCAGGTACAATGCTATTTCACAGTAAACAAACTGACAACAGAATTTCAGCATGCTTATAGTGAAGGACACTCAACAAGCACAGCACTTACACAAATGACTGATGATTGGCTGAGAGAAATTGATTGATTAAATGATTGTGGGAGCTGTCTTATTAGACCGCTTTTGACTTTAGCGATCATAGTCTGCTGCTGGAAAAACTTGTGTTATGGCTTTACACCCCCTGCTATAACGTGGATAGAGAGTTACTTGTCTAACAGAACACAGAGGGTGTTCTTTAAAGGAAGCCACTCAGATATAATCCAGTTTGAATCAGGAATTCCCCAGGGTAGCTGTTTAGGCCCCTCCACTAACTTTGAGTGAAGTCAGAGTATCTATTTATGTGGATGACTCAACACTATACACGTCAGCTACTACAGCGACTGAAATGACTGCAACACTCAACAAAGAGCTGCAGTTAGTTTCAGAGTGGGTGGCAAGGAATAAGTTAGCCCTAAATATTTCTAAAACCAGAAGCATTGTATTTGGAACAAAACACTCACTAAACCCTAAACCTCAACTAAATATTGTAATAAATCATGTGTAAATTGAGCAAGTTGAGATGACTAAACTGCTTGGAGTAACCCTAGATTGTAAACTGTCATGGTAAAAACAAATTTATGCAGTAGTAGCTAAGATGGGGAGAAGTCTGTCTTTAATAAAGCGATGCTCCGCCTTATTAACAACACTATCAACAAGGTAGGTCCTACAGGCCCTAGTTTTGTTGCACCTTGACTACTGTCCAGTGTGCCCAACACATCACTGGGGGCACACTGCCTGCCCTCCAAGACACCAAAGCACCCGACGTCACAGGAATGCCAAAATTATCATCAAGGGCATCAACCACCCGAGTCACAGCCTGTTCACCCCACTATCACCCAGAAGGCGAGGTTAGTACAGGTGCATCAAAGCTGGGACCGAGAGACTGAAAACAGCTTCTATCTCAAGGCCATTAGACTGTTAAATAGCCATCACTAGCCGGCTACCATCCGGTTACTTAACCCTGCACCTTAGAGGCAGCTGCCCTATACACATAGACATGGAATCACTGGCCACTTTAATAATGGAACACTAGTCATTTTAATAATGTTTACATACTGTGTTACTCATCTCATATGTATATACTGTATTAAATTCTACTGTATTTTAGTCAATGCCACTCCGACATTGCTCATCCTAATATTTATATATTTTTTAATTCCATTCTTTTACTTTTAGATGTATATTGTTGTGAATTGTTAGATACTACTGCACTGTTGGAGCTAAGAGCATTTTGCTACACCCGCAATAGCATCTGTATGTGACCAATAAAATTTGATTTAATTTGATGTTTTTGCTATCTAGGTGGCTAAAACTACCATTAGCTAGGTGGCCAACATTCACTAGGCTAGTGGTTAGGTGTTGGGGTTAAGAAGGTTAGGGGTTAGGTTAAAGAATTCAGGTAATGGTTAGGAAAAGAGTTAGCTAACATATTAAGTAGTTGCAAAGTAGCTAAAAAGTAGTAAGTAGTTGCTAATTTGCTAAAATGCTACATTTGATTATATTTGAACACACAACCTTTTGGTTGCTAGACGTTACCAGTATCTTCCCACCCATCCACTCCGACCATTTGACTCTTTATTATTGATATTTATTATTGTACTGCAATGTTGAGGGAGCTAGCACACCTGCTGTAATCTGTGTACATGACAAATACAATTGTATTTTATTTTGACTAAAGATCCCATTACACATTTAAGAAGATAAATGGTGTTAACTCCAGTGTCTTGTCAAAATTCCCAACCTGGCCGAATATACAGAAGAAAACATGACAGTTTTTAGCTTATTTTAGACTTCCCTAGGATATTGTTGTTATTATTATCATTATTATTTTAAATCACCTACTTAAATTGGCTGCCCCTGGTGATGGTGCCGAGGGGTCCCATCTCCACTATGTATGAGGAGGACATCCTGTTCTCATAGAAAATAGTACCAGGTTCCTCCTGCAATAAACACAACTCTTATACAGCTCATCTTCTAGAGGCAAAATCATCATAGGTTCGACCAAGCGCTTTTGCCACAATGCGGCAACATCTTTAAACCTGAATAAACAATCAATGATATGATCATTATTGCAACTAATATGGATGATGTGATCCAATTCTTTGAAGGAGAGAGGAACTACCTCCCTGTACTTAGACTGAAGCCAAATACAGCTGATACGTACCGTCATGACAGTTCCACATTCAGTGACTTTGAATTGGTAGATGGCAAAAGCAGAAGTGATGCCAACAGGGGTGCAGTGGGCTTCGTTCCCCCCCAGCAGGCTGATAGAATCTAGCTCCAGGTTGGGCAGAGTGGCATCCCTGGCAACCACCACCACAAACTGTCCATCCCTGGTACACTGGACAGTCACTAGTTACAGAGCATAGGAAGAATATTAAGTTAATGATAAAAACTATTAAGCTCACTGAAAAGACTAAGAATTTCCATGACTATTTGCGACATTTCAGATGTGATTTTATAATGCATCAAAATTGTGACTAACTTAACCATGTTAATGGCTCTTTAGTATCACATGCACTTATGTCAATATATAACAAGACTGCAGAACTGCAAGTGTACAAGCTTAACCTTTATTACAGCTTTGGTGCAATTTTCACAAGTATGTGGTACATTTTCAAAACTCTAACAACATTTTGAATTGACTGGGTACAACAAACAAATTCAAAAATTCACTTGTTCACTACACCAAATCATCAATTTGGATACATATCTGCTTTAAAAAATGCAATGTCCACTTTACTTGTAATTTGTTAATACAGTTAACTATCACTTAATCAAACTGCTCAAACCTGATAATTACTCCACCAAAATTATGTAGTGCCTAGTAAATGTATATAGTTTGATAACTGATGAACACTGTAAATGCATATATTCTTTCCTAATAAATGTATACATTTATGTTGGAAGGTAAAACCAAATCATATACAGATGTAGAATCTTATTTTGAGGAAGTTTGCTTACAACAGGAAAATAATCCTGCAGCAATAGGAAATGTGAACTATTATGTGGATTTTTATTCATGGACATTTCTTGTAGGGGTTGATACATTTCTCTTCAGGGCTAATCACGTCCGACATTTTAAAGAGGAAATTACAAACTTTCGTAGCCTTTTTAAATCTTGAATACACTACTAGTTTGCATTTCCTGCAATGAAGGAAAATACCTGCAACAACAGGATGTTCAAATTAAGATTCCGTATGGGAGTGGCTGTAAATATTATGTCATCATTCTCCATCAGCCAGTGTGCTTCAATAGGAGAGAGTGGAAGAGTCACTTTGTGTGCTACCATTTGTAATTATAGTGTCGGGTACATATATAACAATACATTCCACTCATTATCTGAATTTCATTGATACACTAAGCTGATGAATTGCAGTACGGTATCAGTTGACAAGTCATGTAGAAAAGGTGACCTAGTACAATGCTGCATGGGGCAGAAATGGCATACAACACCTTGCTATGTTTTTACAATAGCCAACTCTTTACAATACCCCTATTTCTTATGATTTGTCCTGTGTATGTTAGTCTTTCTATAAGTAAAGGGGCCAATGTGTGACACAAGGGTCAACATTTCAAAATAGTTTGAAATACATTCAAATATGATTTTCTTGCAGCTTCACATTTGTAGATGCAGGAATAAGAGGCAAGATTTTCACACTGAGACCATAACTCCGAGCAACAATAAAATATCTACATGTCATTCAAAATATCACATGAAATATGGACACTGCATGTTTCTTTGTCATGGCTAGTAGCGAGGTCTGTTTGTGCTTTAGTCAACTTCTCTATCATTTATAGCCATGCTAAAGCTGAAAAACTGCATTTCAATATTTTTTTAATAGTTTATTTAATAATTTAATACAATAATATAATACAATGGGTTCTGTCAACAAAATCATTGACAATATTAATAAGAATTAAATAATTATAATCAGTCAACTCTTCGAGCAATGTGTGCTTGCGTGCCTGCCTGTCTGTCTATCCGTCTGTCTGTCTGCCTGCCTGAACACCAGACATCATATTCTTGCTTCCTCTGTCCTCGTTTCCTCCACTCCTTGCCTCTCCTTGAAAGTGCATTGGAGCCTGAGGGGAGGAACATTCCCTCCTCTCCCCCAATGTGCTTTGAGAGGGAGGTGAGGAATGGAGGAAACAAGGGGATAATCTCAATTCCATTTCCTTCATTCCTCACATCCTCACCTCCTTCTCAAAACCCATTGGATAAGAAGGTGAGAGGGACCTTCTCATCCAATCGGTTTTATTACAGGCATTGGTTTTTCCATTTATGGTTTGAGGTTGGATTTTAGTGCAAATAGATCATGAGCATGTAGGGCACACCAATTGGTGTGACCTCTTTTGTTAGTATATGTTACACCTGTGCTGGTTGCCATTTTGTTAATGCTGGCACATGTGCTTTTGAAGAGTGGTTGGCCCAGTGCTCCAGTTGTCTTGATAGATGCGGAGGGTAAACCCCTTTAGTTGGCACTCCCTATTTTGATTTCTAGAAAAAAACTATTCCTTTGTCTGATTTCATTTTGCTCCACTTTTTTGGTTAGCATCCTGTCTAAGTTTGGTGTAAGTTTTTCTTTTGCTTGCCTCTTATTAGGTAAATTTAGTGGGCGCTCATGGTGGGCGTCTTTCAGGTTCCAGTTGTTGTTGCCAGTCAACTTTCAGTGGACACCCCCATAAGTGTCTTTCAGAACCCATCCTAAAACCCCACCGGTTTAGTTCTGGTTGTTGGTCAGCGACTCTTTGTTAGTTCTCCGTCCTGTTTGAGTGACACTATTTGGGTAACATAAAATGGGGGCTCGTCCGGGATATTGTTTCCCATGAGTATGGTAGTCGCTCTCGTCCCCTACTCTGAAGCTCTGCTGTTCTCAGATATTGGAATGTTCAAAATACAATTTTGTGGTAGAGTTTGTCACTGACATCCACCTTGAGGGGTTATTAGATTGGTGGAATCATTTTGAAATTTGAATAAACACAGGCTAATAACAAAAAAATAAATTGACTAAGTTGGAAGCATTTGTGGAAAACCCTACATGGGAGATGCTAGATAAATGTACAAAGGCAAATCTGCGTATCATTTCAAAGCATTATAACATCAAGGTGGCATCTGGCGATCCAAAAACAGAAGTCAAAGAGTTGATCGGTACTGTTTTAGTGGAGGAGGAAATACTTCCAGAGAGTGAGGATGATGAAAAGGGTCCTACGGCTGGTAGAGTACACCCCATATACGTGCAACTGCGAGAGTTAGAACTAAAGGCAAAATGGGAACAACAGAAATTAGAGTTAGAGCACAGGGAAAGACAAGAACATAAAACACAATAGAACAACACACTAGAACAAGAAGAACATGCACATGCCATTCGATTGAAAGAGATGGAGATGGAAGTGCGACAAAGGGAGATCTGGAAGTACTCCAAATCCAGTCAGGCCATCCTACACCCTCAGTGTAACGGATGTCATCTGGAGATAGAGAGGAGGACCAAGGTGCAGCGTGGTAAGTGTTCATGATGATGTTTAATTAAAACTCAGAGCACTAAACAAGAACTGACAACGTGAATTTACCAAAACCGAAACAGTACCGTGTGGCCTAAACACTCACACGGAAACAAACCCCCACAAACCAAAAGTGAAACCCAGGCTACCTAAGTATGATTCTCAATCAGGGACAACAATTGACAGCTGCCTTTGATTGAGAACCATACTAGGCCGAACTCAAAAACCCACATAGAAAAACAGACTGCCCACCCCAACTCACGCCCTGACCATACTAAAACAAAGACAAAAACAAAGGAACTAAGGTTAGAACGTGACACTCAGAGTTTGATCTTGGTTGGAACAGCTGGCTTGTACCGCCTTTCAAACGAAAAAGAGGTGGATGTATATTTTACTCGGTTTGAGCAGAATGCCACACCTAAAATGGCCAGGAGATATTTGGTCACTGCTCCTCCAAAGTGTTCTTGTGGGAAAGGCTCAGAAAGTGTACTCCGCTTTATCTCTTGACCAGAGTTCAGATTATGTACACTGTTTAAGCCGCTATCCTTCAGGCTTACGAGTTGGTCCCAGAGGCACAGAAACAACAGTTCTGTAAATGACAAAAGACAGAATCACAAAGCCATGTAGAATTCGCAAGGCAACAAGCATGTATTTTTGATCAGTGGTGTGGTTATCAAGAGGCCAAGGACCATGAGGATTTAAAGACTCATACTTCTAGAACAGTTCAAGAATTGCCTTTACAAAAAGGTTGCAACCTACATTTAGGAGCACAAGGTTCTCACTCTTGAGAAAGCTGTAGTTCTTGCAGATGAGTTTGTTTTGACACATAAAGTTACCTTAACAAATAGTCATCCCTGCGCAAAAAGCAATCCAGAGAAGTCACCTCCTATTGTGTGGTTAGAGCATTTTTCTACAGTTCCCCAAAGATAAATCCAGTTTTCTGCAGATCTTTTCATATCTGCCAGTTTGTGTCTGTGTCCCAAGTTGAAACAGAAAAATTAAGTTTCTTCTTGTGGGAGCACTCCAGCCCATTAAGTCTCTGGTTGCGATTGGTGTATCTCCTAAACCGGATTTTGGATCAGATGTGTATGAATCCTTTGTTTCAGACAGGTTTGTGTCTCTGCAGAGTGGCAATGCTTTTAAGCAGCTGGTGAGGATACCAGTAGACACTGGGGCGGCCCAATCCATCATTTTGGAAGGTGTTTTGCCTTTGTCTGGCACCTCAGCAACTGGTTACAGAGTGTTTGTACAAGGCGTGGAAATGGGTTGCATGGAAGTTCCTTTGTATAATGTGGAACTCGAGTCTGATCTTATTTCTGATTCCATTGTCATTGGAGTGAGGCCTAGCCTATCGGTGAAGGGAGTCTCATTCATTTTGGGAAACAATTTGGCTGGAGGGAAGGTTGTGTCAAATCTTGTGGTTTGTAAGGAACCCTGAGTAGAGGAACCTGATGGGTTATCAGAGGAGGATATTGGGGAAGATGTCTTCAATCCCACCATGGTCGATCTGTCCAAGATGTTTATGGGTGATCCTGATTTCTCTAAACATCCTGAGTTGACCTATCCATTGAAAACTCTAAAGGTGAGCTAGTTTGTAGGACCTCTAAAGGAAGAGAGGGTCCCTACAGTTGACACATTGATGTCTAGGAGGCAGCTGATTTCGGAACAGAGTAAAGATGTTTCTTTAAGCGTTTGAGGAAGTGTGTGTGGGTTTCTTTGACAGAGATAGTGTTCTAATGAGGCAATGACATTCTTGCTCCACTTCTGGGCAAGACGATTGGACCAGTGTATCTCAAATTGTTGTTCCAGTTACGCTTTGACAATAGATACTGAGGTTGGCTCACAATTGTAGTATGGCAGGCCATCTTGTGGTCGACAAGACGTATGACTGTCTTAGGCCTGATCTGAAACCGGATTTTGTGTCTTACTGTAAATCCTGTTATGTTTGGCAGTGGATGGATAAACCGAACAACGTTGTACCGATTGCACTTTTGCAGACTATTCCTGTTTTTGATAAACCTGTCAGCAGGGTTCTGGTGGACTGTGTTGGTCCTTTGCCCAAAGCCAAGAGTAGTAATGAGTTTCTGTTAACCATAATGTGTGCTGCCACTCATTTCCCTGAGGCTATTCCACTGAAGAAAATCATGGTTCCCAGTATTGTTAAGGCCCTTGTGAAATCATTTTCAACGTATGGACTTGTGCAATTTGAATTTCATGTGAAACTGTCTCAAGGTGCTCTTGAGAGATTATCAGACTTTGAAGTCTATGTTGAGAGCCTACTGCTTTGAGTTTGGAAAAGACTGGGATGAAGTGGTCCCTCCTGTGCTCTTTGCAGCGTGGGAGGTTGTTCAGGAATCTCTTGATTTTAGTCCAAATAAACTCATGTTTGGACATCATGTCGAAGGTCCCTTGAATTTGCTGAGAGACAGGTTGTTGCAGGGCGACACTTTAAAAACAAAAATAATCTGTTGGTGCACGTAAGCGCTTTTCGATAGAGATTGCACCGCGCCTGTGAGTTTGCCAGTGAGAATCTTGAGAGGGCGCAAACTAAAATGAAATGCCCGAAACCACACTTTCGATGTGGGTGACCAAGTCCTGGCTTTGTTGCCCGTTCTGGTGTCACTGCTGCAGGCTTCCTTTTCAGGACCTTACCCCATAGTAAAAAAAATGGTGATCTGCATTACATCATTGCCACACTGGAGCACAGGAAAATAAACAGGCTGTGTCATGTCAACATGTTGAAACCATACTTCACCCACTACAATTGGCGGCGAAGTCCGTGGAAACCGTTAGTGATGTTCTGCCTGTGGCCACTGCTGTCACTGTTGACTTTAGTCTTCCAAGGGTATGAGGAAAGCCCAATACACACTTTGCCGGTTGGACGGTTGAGTAATTCAGAGATTCTGTAAAACCCTTGTCTTTGTGGCACACTTGTCTCCAGAGGAAAAAGGCAACATTGGTTGCTCTGCTTTTAGAATATCAGAGTTTATTCTCAGATGTTTCAACCCAGACAATGTACTAGAGCATGACATTGACATTGGGGACTCTCCCCCAATCTAACAAATTCTACTAAGGCAAATCACGAAAAGAAAGTAACTACGGATATTGCAAGAGTTTCACTTGGAAATTAAACATGTCCGTTGTAAGGACAACTTGGTTGCTGATTGTCTCAGGGGGGGTGCAGTCAATAAGTTTTGCATTTAGTCAGGTGTTGCCCTGCTGCTCACAATTTATTTTGACTGTACATTTTGGAGATGAGTTTTGTTTTGGTTGGACTCGATCCAATGGGATGAGTGTTATAGAAGCATATTTAGGAGTGTTATAGAAGCATATTTAGGCGTATTTAGCATATTTAGGCGTTTAAGCATATTTAGGAGTTTTAGGCAACTATAGAAATCATTTTTAAAAAGGGAAAAAATAATAATAAAAAGATTGTATTTTATGTTTTGTCTTCTATTTAATTGCTGACAGCCAGTAGACGCCATGTTTACAAGGCGACACATTTAAGTTGATTATGTTGTGAGATGGAAGTTGTTTTCTGTTGGCGGTGAGCAACCTTAGGATAGGATATATAGGTTATATTTGTTGTCTTAAGAGGCAAGATGTTACAGGCTTTGGTTTTTACATTTATGTTTTGAGGTTGGACTTCAGCACATACAGCTTGATAGCACGTAGGGCACACTGGTTTGCATCACCTCGTTAGACAATGCTGGGGTTAGTTTCCTTGTTCCTTGCCAATCTTTGGCTCATTGGTGAAATTTGCATTGTGACAATATATTTCATTAAATCCTTCGAAAACCTTTATTAATGAAATTGCAGACAGAAGTTGACAACAGGAACATAACGCATGTTTCCGAGTAAGTTCTGCAAAATATAAAAGGACCCAAGTTATTTTATTAATAGAGATCGGGCTACTTTTTTCAACATTCTGTTAAAAATCGTGCAACATTTCAGCGTCCTGCAACTCATGCCAGGAATATAGTATATGCATATGATTAGTATGTGTGCATAGAAAACACTCTGAAGTTTCTAGAACTGGTTCAATGGTGTCTGTGACTATAACAGAACGAGTTCCGTGGTCAAAATCGCAAGGAAACCTGATCACAAAATCGACGGAGAAAAAATCAATCCGCCAGTCTATGTATTGTCTATTGGAAGGAAAAATACTTAAGGGTGAGATTACAGTTCCTACAGCTTCCACACGATGTCGCCAGTGTTGTGATTTCGATTTAACTAAATCCTTGGTCATCTGAGTAATAGCCACATCCGGTTTTCAGGTCCACAGCTGTGAAAAATGGAACCGGAGAAGCTGGCTACGTTTCCCAAACTTGTGCCTATTGAATACAGATCGCTCCGTGATCAATTTGATCGTTTATTAACGTTTACTAATACCTAAAGTTGGATTACAGAAGTAGTTTGAAGTGTTTTGTCAAAGTTTATAGGCAACTATTTTAATTTTAAAAAATAATGTTGCGTTTAAAAACGGTGTTTTTCCTGGATCTGACGGTCTTCATAAATGGACATTTTGGGTATACAAGGACCGATTTAATTGAAAAAAAGACCCAATTGTGATGTTTATGGGACATATAGGAGTGCCAACAAAGAAGCTCGTCAAAGGTAATGAATGTTTTATATTTTATTTCTGCGTTTTGTGTAGCGCCGGCTACGCTAATTCCTTTGTTTACGTCCCCTTCTGGTATTTCGGGGTGTTGCATGCTATCAGATAATAGCTTCTCATGCTTATGCCGAAAAGCATTTTACAAATCTGACTCGTTGGCTAGATTCACAACGAGTGTAGCTTGAATTGAGTACCCTGCATGTGAGTTTTAATGAACGTTTGAGTTTTAACGAGTGCTATTAGCATTTGGCGTAGCGCATTTGCATTTATTGTTGGCAAGGTGGGACGCTAGCGTGTCGGGTGGGCCAGAGAGGTTAAACCCAAAGTCCAACCCTTGTGATGTCACTGCATACATCATTACCTTCTATTCATCAGACCAAGGCCATGCATACACTACTATATAAACTTGCAAGAGAGATACAATAGTTCCAGTGTTTTCAAAGGTCTAAGCAATAAATGTCCACTCCCCAAGTTGAGTTATTGTGGAATGTCTGACTAGTCTCTTATGTCATACACTCCCCTACAGAGATCTGTCTCAGTCACACATTTCTCAGACCATTTCTTCATAAGAGGCAGAGAGACTAGAAAACAACTGTGGAAAAATATTAAGAAAAGGCTAAGCTTGAGAGCAGGTGCATTATTTTCATTTTATTTGCGATTTTCAGAAATCGTTAACGTTGCGTTATGCTAATGAGCCTGAGGCTTTATTCACGATCCCGGATCCGGGGTGGGGAGTATCAAGAGGTTAATTAAACCTCTATAATGAATATATATTGTTAATCTGTATACAGACCCTATACATGTAAGGAGGGCGGGGTCTTATAACCCCTCCCCTTCTATTATTACAACATAGGCATAATCAATTATTATAATACATCAAACATTTGATACAGCCCACATCATGACCCTTAGGTGAACCCCTGACAACAGTATGTGTTACACCTGTGCTGGTTGCCGTCTCGTTAGTGGGAAGGTATTTCAACTGTGCTGGCCCAGGTGCTATTTAAGAGTGGCTGGCCCAGTGCGCCTGTTGCCTTGATTGATGTGGAGAGTTAACACATTTATTTGGCGCTCCTTATTTTGAGTTCTAGGAAAAGATCCCTTTGTCTGATTTCCCTCATTTAGGTTTGCTCCTGTCTTTAAGATTGGTGTCGGTTTTCTTTTGTTTAGTGGGAGCTCATGATGGGTATCTTTTATTTTCCAGTTGTTGTTGCTAATCAACTTCCAGTGAACACCCCCATGAGTGTCTTTCAGAATCCCTACTAAAAACCCATCTGTTGTTGTTTTGGTTGTTGGTCAGTGACCCTGTTAGTCCTGTTTGAGCGATACTTTGGTTTTCTAGCTGGGGAATGTACGTTTTGAGAAGGAGATGAAAGGATGCAACGAATCAAGGAATGAAATTGAGATTCTCCCAAAGACAGAGGACGCAAGTATTTGACAGCTATGAATATTTTGACAGTGCCTGGCTGACTGAGGTACCATGATACCCATGGCCTGTCCAGAAACAACCCCTACTGGCCAGAGTCTAGACATTTGTGGAGATCTAAAAGGGATTGATGGGTCGTGACATGAGAGCTCTACCTTACCCTCTGATATGCTTGGTGGAATTTTGGCACTATTGCTTACGCTGTCCAATTCTCTCAGATCTTCACAAGTGTCTAGAGGTAGGGCTAGGGGTTATTTCCGGACACGACCCCACAACCCATTGGGTGTGTGGTGGACCTACAGCTTGACGCTTGAGGTATTGGTTGGATATTTAATTCCATTGCTATACACAGATTTGCACAGGTGTAAGCTGGACAACCACGGCACCCTATCAAGCTGATCAGACAGGTCTGGGTTGATGGAAACCTGTTGTAAACTGTGAAAGGATATATTTACATGTCTTCATACCCATGCTTCATTCCAGCTAGTTAGATGTGCAACCCCTGATTATCTATAGCTCAGTCATATCTCTAGTCTAGCAATAGATACTGTTGTTTTGGATGTATAGCATCATTAAATAAGATTACCAATGGTTAGCTAGGATATACATGGCATGACCAAAAGGATGTGGGCACCTGCTCATTGAACATCTCATTCCAAAATCATGGGCATTAAAATGGAGTTGGTCCTATTACAGCCTCCACTCTTCTGGAAAGGCTTTCCACTAGATGTTGGAACATTGCTGCGGGGACTTGCTTCCATTCAGGCACAAGTATTAGTGAGGTTGGGCACTGATATTGGGCGATTAGGCCTGGCTCGCAGTAGCCATTCCAATTTATCTCAAAGGTGTTCAACGGGTTTGAGGGCAAGGGTCTGTGCAGGCCAATCAAGTTCTTACAGCGATCTCGCAAGCCATTTCTGTATGGACCTTGCTTTGTGCACTGGGGCATTGTCATGCTGAAACAGGAAAGGGCCTTCCCCAAACTTTTGCCACAAAGTTGGAATTACAGAATTGTCTAGAATGTCACTGTATGCTGTAGCGTTACGATTTCCCATCGCTGGAACTAAGGGTCCTAGCCCGAACTATGAAAAACAGCCCCAGACATTATTAATCCTCCACCAAACTTTACAGTTGGCACTGTATTGTGGCAGGTAGTGTTCTCCTGGCATCCGTCAAAACCCAGATTCGTCCATCAGACTGAAAAGTGGTGAAGTGTAATTAATCAGTCCAGAGAATGTGTTTCACCTGCTCCAGAGTCCAATGGTGATGAGCTTTACACCACATCAGCCAATGCTTGGTATTGTGCATGGTGATTTTAGGCTTGTGAGTGCCTGCTCGCCCATAGAAACTCATTTTATTTAGCTCCCGACAAACAGTTATTGTGCTGATTTTCCTTCCAGAGGGAGTTTGGAACTCTGTAGTGAGTATTGCAACTGAGGACAGATGATTTTTTACATGAATCTGCACTTGGCGGTCCCATTCTGTGAGCGTATGTGGCCTACCACTTTACGGCTGAGCCGTTGTTGCTCCTAGACATTTCCACTTTAAAATCACAGCACCTACAATTTTTTATCAAATGTATTTATAAAGCCCATTTTACATCAGCAGATGTCAAAGTGCTATAAAGAAACCCAGCCTAAAACCAAAAACAACAAGCACTGCAGATGTAAAAGCATAGTAGGAAAAACTCCCTAGAAAGGCCAGAACCTAGGAAGAAACCAGGCTCTGAGGGTTGGCCAGTCCTCTTCTGGCTGTGCCGGGTGGAGATTATAAGAGTACATGGCCATTTAAGGCCAGATTATTCTTCAAGATGATCACAGTGGTTGTAAAGGGTAAGCATGGTCAGTACCTCAGGAGTAAATGTCAGTTGGCTTTTCATAGCCGAGCATTCAGCGGTCGAGACAGCAGGTGTGGTAGAGAGCGAGTCGAAAACAGCAGGTAGAGGACAAGGTAGCACATCTGGTGAACAGGTCAGGGTTTCCTAGCCGCAGGCAGAACAGTTGAAACTGGAGCAGCAGCACGACCAGGTGGACTGGGGACAGTCAGGAGTCATCATGCCAGATAGTCCTGAGGCATCATCCTAGGGCTCAGGTCCTCCAGGAGGAGAGGGAGAGAGAGAGAGAATTAGAGGGAGCATACTTAAATTCACACAGGACACCACCAGCTGTGGGTTGGGGGACATTGCGGGAGAAAGGGTTGGGGACACTGGCCCCTGGACAGGGCCAACCAGGCAGGATATAACCCCACCCACTTTGCCAAAGCACAGCCCCCACACCACTAGAGGTATAGCAACAGACCATCAACTTACTATCCTGAGACAAGCTTGAGTATAGCCAAAGAAGATCTCCTCCAATGCACGAGCCCGAGGGGGTGCAAAACCAGACAGAAAGATCACATCTGACTCAAGTTGACGCACCCCTCCTAGAAACGACATGGAAGAGCACCAGTAAGCCAGTGACTCAGCCCCCATAATAAGGTCAGAGGCAGAGAATCCCAGTGGATTGGGGAGCCGGCCAGGCAGAGACAACAAATGGCAGTTCGTTGCTCCAGTGCCTTGACGTTCACTCCTTCTGAGTTTTATTTGAAATAACTGTACAACCATGATTAATTTTCAGATCCAACAGCAGATCTTTGTTTCTTGAACTAGCATCCATTTTGTCAGAGTTTAAAAGTAAAAAATATGCAGGCATCCACTTCCTTATGTCTGAAACACAGGATTCCTTGGAAGGCAATTTTGGGGCGTCACCATGTTTCATCGAAATGTACAGCTGTGTACAGCAATGTATCGTCCGCATAGCAGTGAAAGTTAAATTTATGTTTCTGAATGGAATCACTAAGAGGTAAAATATATAGTGAAAACAATAGTGGTCCTAAAACGCAACCTTGAGAAACACTGACATTTACAGTTGATTTGTCAGAAGACAAACCATCCATAGAGACAAAATGACATCTTTCCGACAGATAAGATATAAACCAGGCCAGAACTTGTCGGTGTAGACCAATTTGGGTTTCCAATCTCTCCAAAAGAATGTGGTGATCGATTGCATCAAAACCAGCACTAAGGTTTAGGAGCACAAGTACAGATGCAGTTTTCGGTTCATGGTTTGGCTTTATTACTGCCACTTTTATCCGGTGGATAGGGAGCCATTTCTTATGTTCAACATATGAGGACCAAGCACAGAAAGTAGCTCTTTCAGTATGTTTAGTTGGAATAGGGGTCCAGTATGCAGCTTGACGGTTTAGAGGCCGTGACGATTTTCATGAATGTGTCCAAATGTTTTTTGTTTTTAGGGGTGCGACTGTATCTAGGGTAGAGGTCGGCCGATTATGGTTTTTCAACTCCGATACCGATTATTGGAGGACCAATAATGACAACTACAACAATACTGAATTAACACTAATTTTAACTTAATATAATACATCAATAAAATCAATGTAGCCTCAAGTATATAATGAAACATGTTCAATTTGGTTTAAATAATGCAAAAACAAAGTGTTGGAGAAGAAAGTAAAAGTGCAATATGTGCTATGTAAGAAAGCTAACGTTTCAGTTTCTTGCTCAGAACATGAGAACATATGAAAGCTGGTGGTTCCTTTTAACATGAGTCTTCAATATTCCCAGTTAAGAAGTTTTAGGTTGTAGTTATTCTAGGAATTATAGGACTATTTCCCTCTATACCATTTGTATTTCATTAACCTTTGACTATTGGATGGTCTTATAGGCACTTGAGTATTGCCAGTGTCCCTCTCCTCACTACTCCCTGGGCTCAAACCAGCAACACAACGACAACAACCACCATCGAAGCAGCATTACCCATGCAGAGCAAGGGGAACAACTACTTGAAGGCTCAGAGCGAGTGGCGCTTGAAACGCTGTTAGCGCGCGCTAACGATCTAGCCATTTCACTTCGGTTACACCAGCCTCATCCCGGGAGTTGATAGGCTTGAAATCATAAACAGCGCAATGCTTGACGCACAATGAAGAGCTGCTGGTAAAACGCACGAAAGTGCTGTTTGAATGAATGTTTACGCACATGCTTCTGCCTACCACCGCTCAGTCAGATACTTAGATACTTGTATGCTTGTATGCTCAGTCAGATTATATGCAACACAGGACACGCTAGATAATATCTGGTAATATCATCAACCATGTGTAGTTAACTAGTGATTATGATTGATTGTTTTTTATAAATTAAGTTTAATGCTAGCTAGCAACTTACCTTGGCTTACTGCATTCGTGTAAAAGGCAGTCTCCTTGTGGAGTGCAACGAGAGGGAGGCAGGTCGTTATTGCATTGGACTAGTTAACTGTAAGGTTGCAAGATTGGATCCTCCGAGCTGACAAGGTGAAAATCTGGCATTCTGCCCCTGAACGAGGCAGTTAACCCACCGTTCCTAGGCAGTCATTGAAAATAAGAATGTGTTCTTAACTGACTTGCCTAGTTAAATAAAGGTATACAAATATTTTTTAAATCGGCAAATCGGCGCCCAAAAATGCAGATTTCCGATTGTTATGAAAATGGAAATCGGCCCCAATTAATCGGCCATTCCGATTAATCGGTCAACCTCTAATCCAGGGTATTACTCCAGGTTAAATTAAGATCCCACGTTAGGTGGTTAACCGATTTTTGTACTCCAACGTCCTTGGGTAGGGGGTGGGAGTCTGGAAGGGCATCTAGGAATCTTTGGGTTGTCTGAAAATGTATACAGTAGCACAGGTCTCGATTATCCTTGGTTGGGGTCTGAGCAGATTTTGTTGTGATTGCAAACGTAATAAAATTGTTGTCCGATAGTCCAGGATGAGGAAAAACATTTAGATCCACAATATGTATGCTGTATAGATTTCATGACTGGAAGCTGAAAAGACAAACGCAGTCATTTGTTTGTAAATTAAAATTTGCTGTCATAAACACACCTCCGCCTTTGCGGGATGTGCAGGGAATATGGTCACTAGTGTAACCAGGAGGAGAGCACTCCATTTAACACAGTAAATTCACCAGGCTTGAGCCATGTTTCAGTCAGGCCAATCATATCAATGGAGGTGGATGGAGGTCTTTATTCCAGTGAGAATGCTAAGACGAACATTGCCATGTTTTCTTTTGCTCAACCTAGATCAAGGCACAGACAAGGTTACAGGATCAGGGGCATCAGGTAGCCTAGTGATTAAAGCGTTGGGCCAGGAACCGAAAGGTAGCTGGATCAAATCCCTGAGCTGACAAGGTAAAGAAAATGTTGTGACCCTAAGCATACCGCTGAAGCAACACTCGGGTGGTTTAAGGGGAAACATTTAAATGTCTTGGAAGGGCCTAGTCAAAGCCCAGACCTCAATCCAATTGAGAATCTATAGTATGACTTAAATATTGCTGAACACCAGCGGAACCCATTCAACTTGACGGAGCTGGAGCAGTTTTGCAGTGAAGAATGGGCAAAAATCCCAGTGGCGAGATGTGCCAAGCTTATAGACATACCCCAAGAGACTTGCAGCTGTAATTGCTACAAAAGGTCGCTCTACGAAGTATTGGCTTTGGGGGGTGAATAGTTATGCATGCTTAAGTTTTCTGTTTGTTTGTCTTATTTCTTGTTTGTTTCACAATAGAAAATGTGAATAAATATTTTAAAAAATATATAAAAAAATATTTAAAAAATAAAAGATTCTCAACATGCTCACAATATGCCATTGGATAAAACAAATAAAGGTTTTGCATGTCAAGACAAATGTTTGGAAAATTATATCTACCATCTGCTATTCTTTCTATTCAGAAATGTTTATTCTATGTTTTGCTATTGGATTTAACGTTAGTTAAAATGACTAAATTACTAGCGTATCATTATGTGATGTATTGGTGACTAAACAAAATGTGCTCATGGTATTTCATGAAAAACTAATTTGCATGGATGACTCAGGTGAAAGATGTGTGAAACCCCAATAAGGTTCTGAATGTAAGATGGGGGGAGGCGTCGCGCCAAATATTGTCTCCCTCTACGTCACAATGGGATTAGATTAGTTCTAGCTTCTGTTGCTAGGACTGTTGCTAGAATTTGCAACATTCTGATCAGATTATGTAATGAACCAAAGCGTCCGTTGCTGTGCTGGTTGCTTGGCTCAATTATATCAGGCAGTTCTAGTTCTGTTTCACCGCATAAATGCTCGCTAAGTCCACGCAAAACTATTACTTCAGAATTGTTTGCCAATGACAGTGTTTTTAGAGGACTGAAAATAGTGGAAAGAGAGCACTTTCTCTACCATGTAAACTCAGAAAAAAAAGAAACATCCTCTCACTGTCAACTGCGTTTATTTTCAGAAAAATTTACGTGTAAATATGTGTATGAATATAACAAGATTCAACAACTGAGACAAAAACTGAACAAGTTCCACAGACATGTAACTAACAGATTTTTTTTTTTTTTTTAACTTTACCTTTATTTAACCAGGCAAGTCACTTAAGAACAAATTCTTATTTTCAATGATGGCCTGGGCACAGTGGGTTAACTGCCTGTTCAGGGGCAGAATGACAGATTTGTACCTTGTCAGCTCGGGGGTTTGAACTCAGAACCTTCCGGTTACTAGTCCAACGCTCTAACCACTAGGCTACCCTCCTGCCCCAAATAATGTGTCCCTGAACAAAGGGGGGGTGTCAAAATCAAAAGTAACAGTATCTGGCCACAAGTTGCATTAAGTACTGCAGTGCATCTCCTTTTCATGGACTGGATCAGATGTGCCAGTTCTCGCTGTGATATGTTACCCCACTCTTCCACCAAGGAATGTGCAAGTTCCTGGACATTTCTAGGGGGAATGGCCCTAGCCCTCACCCTCCAATCCAACAGGTCCCAGACGTGCTCAATGGGATTGAGATCCAGGACCTTTGCTGGCCACAGCAGAACACTGATGGCATTGTCATGCTGGAGGGTCTTGTCAAGATGCGCCTGCAGGCAGGGTACCACATGAGGGAGGAGGATGTCTTCCCTGTAATGCAGAGCGTTGAGATTGCCTGCAATGACAACAAGCTCAGTCCGATGCTGTGAAACACCGCCCCATTCCATGACGGACCCTCCACCTCCAAATCGATCCCCCTCCAGAGTACAGGCCTCGGTGTAACGCTCATTCCTTTGACGATCAACGTGAATCTGATCATCACCACTGGTGAGACAAAACCGTGATTCGTCAGTGAAGAGCACTTTTTGCCAGTCCTGTCTGGTCCAGCAGGGTTTGTGCCCATAGGCGACGTTGTTGTGATGTCTGGTGAGGACATGCCTTACAACAGGTCTACAAGCCCTCTGTCCAGCCTCTCTCAGCCTATTGCAGACAGTCTGAGCAATGATGGAGGAATTGTGCGTTCCTTGTGTAACTTGGCCAGTTGTTGTTGCCATCCTGTACCTATCCTGCAGGTGTGATGTGCCGATGTACTGATCCTGTGCAGATGGTGCTAAACGTGGTCTGCCACCGCGAGGACGATCAGCTGTCTGTCCTGTCTCCTTGTAGCTCTGTCTTAGGCGTCTCACAGTACGGACATTGCAATTTATTGCCCTGGCCACATCTGCAGTCCTCATGCCTCCTTGCAGCATGCCTAAGGCACGTTCACACAGATGAGCAAGGACCCTTGGCATCTTTCTTTTGGTGTTTTTCAGAGTCAGTAGAAAGGACACTAAAGAAGCCTAAGTGTTCATAATTGTGACCTTAATTACCTACCATCTCTCAACTGTTAGTGTCTTAACGACCATTCCACAAATGCATGTTCATTAAAACTTCTTTGGGATCAGTGTCCCTTCCACAGGACGGTTGAGGACGGTTGAGCTAATGTAGGTTAATGCGATTAGCATGAGGTTGAAAGTATCAAGAAAATTTCCCAGGACATAGTCATATCTAATATTGTCAGAAAGCTTAAATTCTTTTTAATCTAATGGCACTGTCCAATTTACAGTAGCTATTACAGTGAAAGAATACCATATTGTTTGAGGAGAGTGCACAGTTTTGAACATGAAAAGTTATTTATAAACAAATTAGACACGTGTCTAATGTCTTGGTACAACATTTTGAACAGGAATGCAATGGTTAATTCGATCAGTCTAAAAATTACAGCTGGGTTGGAATAATGCATTATGAACTTTCTCTTGCATTTCAAAATGATGGTACAAAAAAATACGATAGGCAAAAATTGAAAAAAATAGGCGGATCCTTAAGAGGTTTAATTGTTTATGGTTCATTGAACAAGCATGGGAAACAGTTTTTAAACACTTCGAAATTAAGTTCTGTGAAGTTATTTGGACCTTTCTTTTTTTGCTGAGTTTATTAGTCTTAATACATATCGTTAAATGGGAAAAAAGAACGTATGCTGTTTTTATAGATTGAAGTTGCTAGCTACGGTACTTATACAGTTGAAGTCGGAAGTTTACATACACCTTAGCCAAATACATTTAAACTCAGTTTTTCACAATTACTGACATTTAATCCTAGTAAAAATTAGCTGTCTTAGGTCAGAAAATTGGGTGAACTTTGGACTATTCCTCCTGACAGAGCTGGTGTAACTGAATCAGGTTTGTAGGCCTCCTTGCCCGCACATGCTTTTTCAGTTCTGCCCACAAATGTTCTCTAGGATTGAGGTCAGGGCTTTGTGATGGCCACTCCAATATCTTGACCTTGTTGTCCTTAAGCCATTTTGCCACAACTTTGGAAGTTTGCTTGGGGTCATTGTCCATTTGGAAGACCCATTTGCGACCAAGCTTTAACTTCCTAACTGATGTTTTGTGATGTTGCTTCAATATATCCACAGAATTTTTCTTTCCAATGATGCCATCTATTTTGTGAAGTGCACCAGTCCCTCCTGCAGCAAAGCACCCCCACAACATGATGCTGCCACCCCAGTGCTTCAAGGTTGGGATGGTGTTATTCGGCTTGCAAGCCTAACCCATTTTCCTCCAAACATAACGATGGTCATTATAGCCAAACAGTTCTATGTTTGTTTCATCAGACCAGAGGACATTTCTCCAAAAAGTACAATCTTTGTCCCCATCTGCAGTTGCAACCCGTAGTCTGGCTTTTTTATGTTGGTTTTGGAGCAGTGCCTTCTTCCTTGCCGAGCGGCCTTTCAGGTGATGTCGATATAGGACTCGTTTTTACTGGATATAGATACTTTTCTACCTGTTTCCTCCAGCATCTTCACAAGGTCCATTGCTGTTGTTCTGGAATTGATTTGCACTTTTCGCACCAGAGTACGTTCATCTCTAGGAGACAGAACACGTCTCCTTCCTGAGCGGTATGACGGCTGCGTGGTCCCATGGTGTTTATACTTGCGTACTATTGTTTGTACGGATGAACGTGGCACCTTCAGGCATCTGGAAATTGCTCCCAAGGATGAACCAGGCTTGAAGAGGTCTACAATTATTTTTCTGAGGTCTTGGGCATATTTCTTTTGATTTTCCCATGATGTCAAGCAAAGAGGCACTGAGTTTGAAGGTAGGCCTTAAAATACATCCACAGGTACACCTCAAACGGACTCAAATTATGTCAATTAGCCTATCAGAAGCTTCTAAAGTCATGACATAATTTTCAGGAATTTTCCAAGCTGTTTAAAGTTAGTCAACTCAGTTTTTGTAAACTTCTGACCCACTGGAATTTTGATACAATGAGTTATAAGTGAAATAATCTGTCGGTAAACAATTTTTGGAAAAATGACTTGTGTCATGAACAAAGTATCACACTGTGATAGGGTAGGAAACAGGAGGAGGTGTGTCTTCTGATTGATGATTGGATTGGTGATTGATTGGGAGTGATGATTTTCACCTGGGAGGGGAGAATGAGAGAAAAGAACACAGGATACACACACAGGATACTGGTATCCGTAACACTCTCCATAGGAAAACAATGGGGGGAGTTCAGCTTTCCATGGGCAAAAGGTATGGCCTGCCCCTCCTCTTGAGTGATCTACTCTCTGCATGCGGTTGATCTGTATCTTCCGCCTGTGGTTTGTCATACATGTTTCGTTAGCATTACACTACGACTCCGTGTGCATCCATTTGTGTGGTGGTTCTTGCTGCCACAAACTGTAATTTTCCTTACACTTCTTGCCGACTGGCTTTTTCGATGTGTGTGTTGTGAATTGCTTTAACATGCTGTTCTCTGCTAATTACCCTGCAGGTTGTTTTTCATGTTTTTTCCCCTGCAGTGTGTAATAGTATCGTAGTGGGCTTTCCACTACGTTGAGACTAAATTTGTAGTTTTTTTGTAGTTACTCCATCATATGGTGCTGCTTTAACTGCTTGGATATTAAACCGGCTAGGTAAGATTGCAGTTGGCGTAAAACAAAAACAAAAAACAAATCAAATCCATTACCTGGTTGCTGTTTTTTTGTCTGCTTGCTTTTCCTACACAGGTCTTCCATGTTTATTGAAGGGGTACTGGGTCATTTATCCCTCACATGGTTGCTATTCCTCCAAGCAGGTCACGACATAAGCACTCCCAGGGCGTCGGACCCTGCTCCATGGTCTTGTTGGCTTGGCTGAGATTATGTCTTCCCTTTGTGACAGATGTGATGGTGGCATCCCCCTGGGGATCTGCATACCTGGTGTATGCACCATCTGGGTTTGAGCCATGCAGAGAGGGCGGTGCTGAATGCCTGTTTTGTGTGGTGTACTCAGAACGCCTGCGCCTGGTGCGATTGGAGGCTTTGTGCGAGTGGGTTGGCCAGGCTGGGGATGAGCTCCCTCCTTCAGGAATGGTGCGCCAGCGAGCTGTTAGTCCCTCTACTGGGCCCAGTACCCCACACTGGAAGTGTGGCCAGAGCCACCACAGGCAGAGCCCATCTGCTGCTAGTCCTGGACAGGGGCAGGAGTCGGATTGCTGGGGCCATCTTGAACGGAGGGCACATGCCCTGCATCAAGAGGTTGATAGCTTCGATGGCAAAGACAGCTGTTCTCTGTTGGCCAGTGATGGGCTGTTCTTGGGGGATGATGCTGGCACTGTTCACCACCATGAGCGGGGCTGACAGGCCATCAGAAACCGGCAGCGGGGCTTCATTGCCCCCAGCGGCCCGAGAGGCTATGAGGAGCCGACTTACTCTGGCTGGGAGACCCTGAGATGGTTCATGCCGCCTCCTCAGGCCCCAGGCCCAAGACCGACGGACCGTCGCCATCCTGCCCCAACAATAATTTATCGTTACAACAAGACCCAGATGGCAAATATAGTCTATCTAAAAAACTGGAGGCCCCTTACACTTCAATGTTGTGATGCAAAAATACTAGGGCGATACATTGAAGATAATATACAAACACTACTAGAAAAAATAGAACTATCATGAAACATCTAAGAAGCCAGGCCTGGAATTTATAATGGATTGTTGAAAGGCATTTGATAATGCAAGACTGGACTTTATTTATAAATGCCTGGATTTTTTCAATTTTGGTGAGTCTACTTTTACCCATTTTATAAAGAATGTATAGCAACCCCGGGTGTAAAATAGTAAATAACGTCTTTCTCTGAGTTTTAAATTGTCAAGAGGAGTTAAACAAGGGTGTCCGCTGTCACCATATCTATTCGTTAGGGCCAACGAAATACTTGCTATTAAAATCAGATCCAATAACAACATTAGAGGATTAGAAATCCAAGGCTTAATAACAAAGGTGTCCATGTATGCCGATGACTCAAGTTTTATATTAAGTCCGCAAGCTAGATCCCTGCAATGTCTCATTGTTGATTTAGATAACTTTTCTGTACTCTCTGGACTAAAACCTAATTGTGCACAATATTACGTATTGGATCTTTAAAAAAATACAACTTTTACATTACCCTGCAGTTTCCCTATAAAACAGGCTGATGGTGAAGTAGACATACTCGGTATTCAAATCACAATGAATTTCAATAGAAACCTTGTAAAAATACAAGATCCTGCAACCATGGAGAGGTAAATATCTGTCTCTTTATGGAAAATTTCCCTGATTTAACTCCTTAGTCATATCTCAGTTTATTCATTAATGGTGCTGCCTACTGCTGTTGATTCATTTTCAAATCATATGAGCAAGAAATATTTTGCTTCATCTGGGATGCTAAACCAGACAAAATAAAGCTGCAGTGCCTTGCGAAAGTATTCGCCCCCCTTGAACTTTGCGACTTTGGAACTTTGGAAGACAAATCTCCGTCCCAGTCTCAGGTCTTTTGCAGACTCCATCAGGTTTTCTTCCAGAATGGTCCTGTATTTGGCTCCATTCATCTTCCCATCAATTTTAACCATCTTCCCTGTCCCTGCTGAAGAAAAGCAGGCCCAAACCATGATGCTGCCACCACCATGTTTGACAGTGGGTATGGTGTGTTCAGAGTGATGAGCTGTGTTGCTTTTACGCCAAACATAACGTTTTGCATTGTTGCCAAAAAGTTCAATTTTGGTTTCATCTGACCAGAGCACCTTCTTCCACATGTTTGGTGTGGCAAACTTTAAACAACACTTTTTATGGATATCTTTAAGAAATGGCTTTCTTCTTGCCACTCTTCCATAAAGGCCAGATTTGTGCAATATACGACTGATTGTTGTCCTATGGACAGAGTCTCTCACCTCAGCTGTAGATCTCTGCAGTTCATCCAGAGTGATCATGGGCCTCTTGGCTGCATCTCTGATCAGTCTTCTCCTTGTATGAGCTGAAAGTTTAGAGGGACGGCCAGGTCTTGGTAGATTTGCAGTGGTCTGATACTCCTTCCATTTCAATATTATCGCTTGCACAGTGCTCCTTGGGATGTTTAAAGCTTGGGAAATCTTTTTGTATCCAAATCTGGCTTTAAACTTCTTCACAACAGTATCTCGGACCTGCCTGGTGTTTTCCTTGTTCTTCATGATGCTCTCTGCGCTTTTAACGGACCTCTGAGACTATCACAGTGCAGGTGCATTTATACGGAGACTTGATTACACACAGGTGGATTGTATTTATCATCATTAGTTATTTAGGTCAACATTGGATCATTCAGAGATCCTCACTGAACTTCTGGAGAGAGTTTGCTGCACTGAAAGTAAAGGGGCTGAATAATTTTGCACGCCCAATTTTTCAGTTTTTGATTTGTTAAAAAAGTTTGAAATATCCAATAAATGTCATTCCACTTCATGATTGTGTCCCACTTGTTGTTGATTCTTCACAAAAAAATACAGTTTTATATCTTTATGTTTGAAGCCTGAAATGTGGCAAAAGGTCGCAAACTTCAAGGGGGCCGAATACTTTCGCAAGGCACTGTATATAAGCTATCTATATAATGAATATGAATTGGGTGGGTTGGGATTATTAAATATAGAAGTACTAAACCTCTCTCTAAAAGCTTCACTTATTCAAAAGCTTACCTTGAACCCTAAATGGTTCTCAAGTAGATTACTAAGAAAAGCTCATCTATTGTATAAAAATTGCCTTTTGCCCTTGTGCAGATTGCCATGTCTCATTTTCGATTAATTGAAAATTATACTTTTTTCAAAATATCTCTCTTTTTCAAACATTGCAGAGCTGGCTACAATTTCATCCCCCTGAAAATATATATATATTATGGCTGAAATCAAATGTGCTGGTTGTTAAAATACCTGTATTTATGGGAAATATGTTTGAAAATTGTATTTTGTTCATAAATTATATTGTAAATTGGAATGGTGGAGTTATGTCCTTCATGGAGTTATCAGAATTGTACGGGAAGGTCTGCTCTATCCAAGAGTACAACCAACTGATTACAGCATTACCCCAAAAATTGAGGAGGCAGGTGGCAGCGGGAGGAGGTACAGTAGGGAACTGGTCTGTCTGCCCAATATGAAGGATCAAAACTGGTGGAGGAATAAAAAGAGCATAAATAGCAAATTATACCAGTTTCATTTTGAAGACCATGATGTTGACTACCTTGCCACACAGATTGCAAAATAGTTTAAGAGATTTTTGATTCATGATATTCATGATACATGATACATGAATTCATGATACATTGATTCCATGATACAGGGTGAATGAGTTGATATGTAAAACGACGCAAGATTAAAGACTTCATGCTTTTCAGCTAAAATTATATATATAGAATGCTTGCCACAAACAAAATGTTGAATATTTGGGGCATAAAATCATCGAAGCTCTGCAAATTTTGTTGTGAGGATACAGAATCAATAGACCATTTATTTTGTTATTGCCTGTTAGCCTGTTTCTGGTCTCAGTTTCAGGAATGGCTGAAAATGCATAGCATTGATCTAAAATTTACCCTGGAAATACGTGTGTAGTCCACTTGTCATTCCAATCTCCTTTGCATTAGCGTAGCCTCTTCTGTAGCCTGTCAACTATGTGTCTATCTATCCCTGTTCTCTCCTCTCTGCACAGACCATACAAACGCTCCACACCGCGTGGCCGCGGCCACCCTAATCTGGTGGTCCCAGCGCGCACGACCCACGTGGAGTTCCAGGTCTCCGGTAGCCTCTGGAACTGCCGATCTGCGGCCAACAAGGCAGAGTTCATCTCAGCCTATGCCTCCTCCAGTCCCTCGACTTCTTGGCACTGACGGAAACATGGATCACCACAGATAACACTGCTACTCCTACTGCTCTCTCTTCGTCCGCCCACGTGTTCTCGCACACCCCGAGAGCTTCTGGTCAGCGGGGTGGTGGCACCGGGATCCTCATCTCTCCCAAGTGGTCATTCTCTCTTTCTCCCCTTACCCATCTGTCTATCGCCTCCTTTGAATTCCATGCTGTCACAGTTACCAGCCCTTTCAAGCTTAACATCCTTATCATTTATCGCCCTCCAGGTTCCCTCGGAGAGTTCATCAATGAGCTTGATGCCTTGATAAGCTCCTTTCCTGAGGACGGCTCACCTCTCTCACAGTCCTGGGCGACTTTAACCTCCCCACGTCTACCTTTGACTCATTCCTCTCTGCCTCCTTCTTTCCACTCCTCTCCTCTTTTGACCTCACCCTCTCACCTTCCCCCTACTCACAAGGCAGGCAATACGCTCGACCGCATCTTTACTAGATGCTGTTCTTCCACTAACCTCATTGCAACTCCCCTCCAAGTCTCCGACCACTACCTTGTATCCTTTTCCCTCTCGCTCTCATCCAACACTTCCCACACTGCCCCTACTCGGATGGTATCGCGCCGTCCCAACCTTCGCTCTCTCTCCCCCGCTACTCTCTCCTCTTCCATCCTATCATCTCTTCCCTCTGCTCAAACCTTCTCCAACCTATCTCCTGATTCTGCCTCCTCAACCCTCCTCTCTTCCCTTTCTGCATCCTTTGACTCTCTATGTCCCCTATCCTCCAGGCCGGCTCGGTCCTCCCCTCCCGCTCCGTGGCTCGACGACTCATTGCGAGCTCACAGAACAGGGCTCCGGGCAGCCGAGCGGAAATGGAGGAAAACTCGCCTCCCTGTGGACCTGGCTTCTTTTCACTCCCTCCTCTCTACATTTTCCTCCTGTCTCTGCTGCTAAAGCCACTTTCTACCACTCTAAATTCCAAGCATCTGCCTCTAACCCCAGGAAGCTCTTTGCCACCTTCTCCTCCCTCCTGAATCCTCCCCCCCCTCCCTCTCTGCAGATGACTTCGTCAACCATTTTGAAAAGAAGGTCGACGACATCCGATCCTCATTTGCTAAGTCAAACGACACCGCTGGTTCTGCTCACACTGCCCTACCCTGTGCTCTGACTTCTTTCTCCCCTCTCTCTCCAGATGAAATCTCGCTTCTTGTGACGGCCGGCCGCCCAACAACCTGCCCGCTTGACCCTATCCCCTCCTCTCTTCTCCAGACCATTTCCGGAGACCTTCTCCCTTACCTCACCTCGCTCATCAACTCATCCCTGACCGCTGGCTACGTCCCTTCCGTCTTCAAGAGAGCGAGAGTTCTGAAAAAACCTACACTCGATCCCTCCGATGTCAACAACTACAGACCAGTATCCCTTCTTTCTTTTCTCTCCAAAACTCTTGAACGTGCCGTCCTTGGCCAGCTCTCCCGCTATCTCTCTCAGAATGACCTTCTTGATCCAAATCAGTCAGGTTTCAAGACTAGTCATTCAACTGAGACTGCTCTTCTCTGTATCACGGAGGCGCTCCGCACTGCTAAAGCTAACTCTCTCTCCTCTGCTCTCATCCTTCTAGACCTATCGGCTGCCTTCGATACTGTGAACCATCAGATCCTCCTCTCCACCCTCTCCGAGTTGGGCATCTCCGGCGCGGCCCACGCTTGGATTGCGTCCTACCTGACAGGTCGCTCCTACCAGGTGGCGTGGCGAGAATCTGTCTCCTCACCACGCGCTCTCACCACTGGTGTCCCCCAGGGCTCTGTTCTAGGCCCTCTCCTATTCTCGCTATACACCAAGTCACTTGGCTCTGTCATAACCTCACATGGTCTCTCCTATCATTGCTATGCAGACGACACACAATTAATCTTCTCCTTTCCCCTTCTGATGACCAGGTGGCGAATCGCATCTCTGCATGTCTGGCAGACATATCAGTGTGGATGACGGATCACCACCTCAAGCTGAACCTCGGCAAGACGGAGCTGCTCTTCCTCCCGGGGAAGGACTGCCCGTTCCATGATCTCGCCATCACGGTTGACAACTCCATTGTGTCCTCCTCCCAGAGCGCTAAGAACCTTGGCGTGATCCTGGACAACACCCTGTCGTTCTCAACTAACATCAAGGCGGTGGCCCGTTCCTGTAGGTTCATGCTCTACAACATCCGCAGAGTACGACCCTGCCTCACACAGGAAGCGGCGCAGGTCCTAATCCAGGCACTTGTCATCTCCCGTCGGGATTACTGCAACTCGCTGTTGGCTGGGCTCCCTGCCTGTGCCATTAAACCCCTACAACTCATCCAGAACGCCGCAGCCCGTCTGGTGTTCAACCTTCCCAAGTTCTCTCACGTCATCCCGCTCCTCCGCTCTCTCCACTGGCTTCCAGTTGAAGCTCGCATCCGCTACAAGACCATGGTGCTTGCCTACGGAGCTGTGAGGGGAACGGCACCGCAGTACCTCCAGGCTCTGATCAGGCCCTACACCCAAACAAGGGCACTGCGTTCATCCACCTCTGGCCTGCTCGCCTCCCTACCACTGAGGAAGTACAGTTCCCGCTCAACCCAGTCAAAACTGTTCGCTGCTCTGGCCCCCCAATGGTGGAACAAACTCCCTCACGACGCCAGGACAGCGGAGTCAATCACCACCTTCCGGAGACACCTGAAACCCCACCTCTTTAAGGAATACCTAGGATAGGATAAAGTAATCCTTCTCACCCCCCCTTAAATGATTTAGATGCACTATTGTAAAGTGGCTGTTCCATTGGATGTCATAAGGTGAATTCACCAATTTGTAAGTCGCTCTGGATAAGAGCGTCTGCCAAATGACTTAAATGTAAATGTAAATGTACTGTTAGGAGATATGGAAAGACCGGGTCAGTCAATTACTAATATACTAATACTCTTAGTAAAACTATTCATCTTCAATTCGCAATCTGTGGATTCTTTTCGATTAGATAGATTGTAGTTGTACGTTGAACATCACAGCATAGTTGAAAGATATATGTTGCATAGAATTCCGAAGAGGGTGGCCAGCAAGGATAGGTGGGAGGGGCTGAGGGAAGCTGAGGGTTGGGATGTGGAATTGGTGACAAGAGGGAGTGGAGTTAGAATGACGGTCAAAAATAAAGTAAAAATAAACATAATAAAAAGTATGTTTGAATGACACTGAGGGGCAGTGTTTTATCAGCCAATGCTGGTTTGCCTGGGGCTGATGCCATGCAGTTGTTTGTACACATGCATATACACACACTCAAATACACACATACAGTACACACGCATGTAATAGTGCCAGACATGCACTCAAACATATACAGTTGGCATTGCTGTTATGATTTTAGTTGTCCTTGATTTTTTTCTTGCATTGTTCTTTGTTCTTTCCTTTTGTAATTTTATTTTTCTCTTAAGTTAATTTTCTTGGTTGTTAATACATTGGGGTGTTCTTGGGGGTGGGGAATGGAATTAATTGTAATGTATTATTTCTTTCTTCTTGGTGTGGGACTATGGGAGGGGTCTCGGATGGCTGAGGGACAGCTATTGGGGAACTGTGGGCGGATCTTGGAGGGTTCGGGTCCCCATGTTTTTTGCCTGGTGGAAGATCTGTCTATGTCCCTTGCCAGGGGCATTGACCCAGGATGCTTTGGTGTGTCACTCTGAATGGGAGTCTGTTGGATGACTGGTGTGGTGTAGTTGTTTTTGCCCGGCTTCACTGCGAGTATATTGTATGTTTTGGATACTCAATAAAATATATATATATAGAAAAAATATGTATATATAAAATGTTTTGCGATTGTCATTGCTTTTCAAATCTTGTGCTATCACTCTCTATAGGAACCAGAAGGAGAAAGTTGAAATGGAAGAAGTCAACAGCTCCAGTTATTATCAGTGTTCTATGAAAAAATGGAAATACGATTGTGTATGATGTGACTGTAGAACAGAGGCCATAACTCTCTGAGTTTGTAAACCTCACTGTGAATGTTAATTGTTAGATTTTTTTTGTGTCATTGTTTGTACATTTTTAAGTATTTTCCAAGTTTATGCAATGTTGAACAGTATTGTTAGGTTCTTAGTTTTCATCGTAAATAACCCACAGACACTAGAGAAGCTTTAACTTCTTGAAACTCCCCATCCCGGATCCGGGTTTGTGACTAAAGCCTCAGGCTCATTAGCATAACGCAACGTTAACGATTTCTGAAAATCGCAAATAAAATGAAAATAATGCGTCTGCTCTCAAGCTTAGCCTTTTCTTAACAACTCTGTCATCTCAGATTTTCAAAATATGCTTTTGAACCATAGAAATTGACTAATTTGTGTAAGAGTATGCAAAGCTAGCATAGCATTTTGAGTAGCATTTAGCACGCAACATTTTCACAAAAACCAGATAAAAAACCAAATAAATAAAATCATTTACCTTTGAAGAGCTTCTGATGTTTTCAATGAGGAGACTCTCAGTTACATACCAAATGCGCAGTTTTTCCTGAAAGCGTCTGTGTGTAGGAGAAATCGTTCCGTTTTCTACATTGCGTCTGGCTACCGAAACGAACCGAAAATTCAGTCACCTACAACGTAAAACTTTTTCCGGATTAACTACATAATATCGACCGAAACATGGCAAACGTTGTTTGGAATCAATCCTCAAGGTGTTTTTTCACATATCTCTTCATTGATATGCAGTTCGTGGAAGCTTGCTTCCTCTCTGTACCCCATGGAAAAATACTTGCAGGTGACTTTTGCGCACCAATTTCGGCGCAGGACTGGTAAATGTGGTCTCTTATGGTCAATCTTCCAATGATCTGCCTACAAATACGTCACAATGCTGCAGACACCTTGGGGAAACGACAGAAAGGGCAGGCTCATTCCTCTCGCATTCACAGCCATATAAGGAGACAATGGAAAACAGAGCCTCAAAAATCCTTGTCATTTCCTGGATGCCATCTCATCTTGGTTTTGCCTGAAGCTCACGTTCTAGGGCACGCACAGAGAATATCTTGGTATTTCTGGACACGTCAGAGTGTTTTCTTTCGAATGCTATCAATTATATGCATAGTCGAGCATCTTTTTGTGACAAAATATCTTGTTTAAAACGGGAACGTTTTTCATCCAAAAATGAAATAGCGCCCCCATAGATGTAAGAGGTTAACCAAGTTGAATTCTTCCCAAACGTTCTGTACAACTGTAATCAGGCAACCCAACATTTGTCCCATCCAGATATGTATATCCCACTTGAAAAGCGTGCCCAGAGTAAACTGCCTCCTACTCAGTCCCAGATGCTAATATATGCATACTATTAGTAGATTTGGATAGAAAACACTCTAACGTTTCTAAAACTGTTTGAATGATGTCTGTTGGTATAACTCATATGGCAGGCGAAAACCTGAGAAAAATCCAACCAGGAAGTGGGAAATCTGAGGTTTATAGTTTTTCAAAGCTTGGCCTATCGAATACAGTGTCTATGGGGTGAAATTGCACTTCCTAAAGCTTCCTCTAGATGTCAACCATCTTTAGAAACGTGTTTGAGGCCTCTACTACAAAGGAGAGGGGAATGAGGGCTCTTTGAGTCAGTGGACTGGCAGAGTGTCACAGGCTCGTGACGCACGGCTACGAGAGAATTAGCTCTTGTTCCATGGCTTTTCTACAGACAATGGAATTCTCCGGTTGGAACATTACTGAACATTTATTATAAAAACATCCTAAAGATTGATTCTATACAACCTTTGATATGTTTCTACGACCAGTAATCTAACTTTTTGGAATTTTCGTCCGACCTTTCCGCTGGAAGTTGCACGTGCTTTTGATTTGTTTACCAAACGCCAAACAAAAGGAGGTAAATGGACATAAATGATTAACTTTATTGAACAAATCAAACATTTCATGTGGAACTGGGATTACTGGGAGTGCATTCTGATGAAGATCATCAAAGGTAAGTGAATACTTTTAATGCTAATTCTGACTAATGTTGACTGCGCAACATGGCGGATATTTCTTTTGGTTGGTTTGGGCTCTGAGCTCCGTACTCAGATTATTGCATGGTTTGCTTTTTCCGTAAAGTTTTTTTGAAATCTGACACAGCGGTTGCATTAAGGAGAAGTGTATCTAAAGCTCCATGCATAACACTTGTGTTTTCACAACATTTATAATGAGTATTTCTGTAAATTGATGTGGCTCTCTGCAAAATTACCACATGTGTAACGGCTTTCTTCTGTTGAAGGAGGAGCGGACCAAAATGCGGCGTGATATGTGTTCATGTTAAATGTTTTAATTAAAGTAGACGAGACGTGAAATAACTGAACATGTACAAAAACAACAGAGGAAAATGTGAAAAAAAACTATACAGCCTGTCTGGTGAAACTAAACACAGAGACAGGAACAATCACCCACGACACACTCAAAGAATATGGCTGCCTAAATATGGTTCCCAATCAGACACAACGATAATCACCTGACTCTGATTGAGAACCGCCTCAGGCAGCCATAGACTATGCTATACACCCCACACAACCCCAAGACGAAACACACCACAAATAAACCCATGTCACACCCTGGCCTGACCCAATAAATTAAGATAAACATAATAAATATAGACCAGGGCGTGACAACATGTTTTGGAACTACTGAACTACTGAACATAACACACCAATGTAAAATGAGATTTTTGGATATAAATATGCACTTTATCGAACAAAACATACATGTATTGTGTAACATGAAGTCCTATGAGTGTCATCTAATGAAGATCATCAAAGGTTAGTGATTAATTTTAGCTCTATTTGTGCTTTTTGTGACTCCTCTCTTTGGCTGGAAAAATGGCTGGGTTTTTCTGTGACTTGGTGGTGACCTAACATAATCGTTTGTGGAGTTTTCGCTGTAAAGCATTTTTTAAATCAGACACTGTGGTTGGACTAACAAGAATTGTATCTTTAATATAGTGCCTAATACTTGTATGTTTGAGAAATTACATTTATGAGGTTTCTGTTGATTTGTATTTGGCGCCCTGCAATTTCATTGGCTGTTGGCGAGGCGTTCCGCTAGCAAAACCCCATTCCCAGACAGGTTAAGGGGAACTGACCTCACCCCTCATTTGCTGACCTCAACCCCACCTTCACCTAATCCACACCTGTCTTCCCTATATCAACACGTCGCTCTCCTCTCCTCCATCAAACACATTCCAAAGCCTTCTGGCTTTCTACAGAGGACCCTTAACTTTCTCCTTTGATTCTATGCTTCTTCTCTATAATTTATTTAATATCTCAATGTTCAAAATGTCGAACCCAACAGTCCCTCCTCTTGAACAATAGCATCCTAATGTTCAATTCATATAAACTTGGAAATTACTAATAAATGTATAACAATGATAATAAAACATGAATAAAACAAACTAACAAATGATTATAAAACATGAATTAAACAAACAAACAAATGAACAAACAATGAACAGACAGTCATCGCAAAGTTTACAAATTCAGAGACTTATGGCCTCCAAACTATGATCACACAACAAAATGCCATTCCAGCTGAATCTGCCATCTAGTTCGATGGCAGATGGAGCAGCTTTTAGTTTCTCCACTTTCCCCTCTGGTTCCTAAGAGAGTGATAGCTCAATATTATCATTATTTTTTTTACATTTTATTTTACCTTTATTTAACCAGGTAGACTAGTTGAGAACAAGTTCTCATTTACAACTGCGACCTGGCCAAGATAAAGCATAGCAGTGTGAACAGACAACACAGAGTTACACATGGAGTAAACAATTAACAAGTCAATAACTGTCACGTTCTGACCTTTATTTCCTTTGTTTTGTCATTATTTAGTATCGTCAGGGCGTGAGTTGGGGTGGGCAGTCTATGTTTGTTTTTCTATGATTTGGGTATTCCTATGTTTCGGCGTAGTATGGTTCTCAATCAGAGGCAGGTGTCATTATTTGTCTCTGATTGAGAATCATACTTAGGTAGCCTGGGTTTCACTGTGTGTTTGTGGGTGATTGTTCCTGTCTCTGTGTTTGCACCAGATAGGGCTGTTTTGGGTTTTCACGTTTATTGTTTTGTTAGTCTATTCATGTATAGTTTTCTTCATTAAAGAACCATGAATAGAAACCACGCTGCATTTTGGTCCGCCTCTCCTTCAAGTCAAGAAAACCGTTACAATAACACAGTAGAAAAAAAAGAGAGTCTATATACATTGTGTGCAAAAGGCATGAGGTAGACGAAAAATTACAATTTTGCAGATTAACACTGGAGTGTTAAATTATCAGATGGTCATGTACAGGTAGAGATACTGGTGTGCAAAAGAGCAGAAAAGTAAATAAATATAAACAATATGGGGATGAGGTAGGTAAATTGGGTTGGCTATTTACCGATAGACTATGTACAGCTGCAGCGATCAGTTAGCTGCTCAGATAGCAGATGTTTGAAGTTGGTGAGGGAGATAAAAGCCTCCAACTTCAGCAATTTTTGAAATTCGTTCCAGTCGTAGGCAGCAGAGAACTGGAACGAAAGGCGGCCAAATGAGGTGTTGGCTTTAGGGATTATCAGTGAGATGCGCCTGCTGGAGCGCGTGCTACGGGTGGGTGTTGCCATCTTGACCAGTGAACTGAGTGAGATAAGGCGGAGCTTTACCTAGCATGGACATGGACTTGTGATAATACTTGGAAAACAACAAAAGTATAATATAAAACATAACAGTATTAACAATGTGATAAGCTATGCACATTTATATATGCATGAAAACCGAAGTCTGAAACCATGTCAATTCCCACTCTCTCTTCACCTGATTCAATGCCTCTTCTGCCTTAGGCCCCAGGTTCCGAGAGGTGTTTCCAAGTCATGTCATTTTCACTTTGTTCCCCATCTTCTCCATTTCACCTGATAGGCATGACATCTGATATGCAAGTGTGCATCCCTAATCCACGTTACATCCTCTTGAGGTAACTCAGCACTGTATCTGCTTTCACATCAATGCCTTCAACATTTTGTTCACAGTACAATTACCCCTCTATCCTCTATCATATGTTTCATTAACCCATAAAGCAGATAACCAGTGATCCAACTATGATGTTTATAGTAATTCCCAGACCCAACCCATCTGTTTGTCTTACAGTGGAATCTAGTCTCTCTCTCGCTCCACTTCCTCTGTCATGGTATCTTCACTCACCCATTATGCAGTTGGACCTCACTTCACATGAGAACTATGCAACCCCCAAGAAGAGACATGACGATCTTAACCACTGCAGGTACTGTTTGAAGTAGTGTGTCTCTCAAATCAATGCTGTTCCAACACTCCCGCCTGGTGTCTCTTGATGTACACTCAATCTCCAGAATTCAGCTGCAACACATGGGTTATTTCCAGACAACATAATTTGTGATATTTGAATAACCGCATCCCCTGTCCTCCCATCGGTCCCCCAGTTACCAGTAACCAGTCCATGTGACATGAGTTGTCATAAACTGATATCGCAGCAATTGTCACGTTCTGACCTTTATTTCCTTTGTTTTGTCTTTATTTAGTATGGTCAGGGCGTGAGTTGGGTGGGCAGTCTATGTTTGTTTGTTCTATATTTTGGGTATTTCTATGTTTCGGCCTAGTATGGTTCTCAATCAGAGGCAGGTGTCATTATTTGTCTCTGATTGAGAATGATACTTAGGTAGCCTGGGCTTCACTGTGTGTTTGTGGGTGATTGTTCCTGTCTCTGTGTCTGCACCAGATAGGACGGTTTGGGGTTTTCACATTTCTTGTTTTTGTAAGTTTGTTCATGTGAAGTGATTTATTAAAACATGAATCAAAATAACCACGCTGCGCTTTGGTCCGCCTCTCCGTCAATGGAAGAAATCCCTTACAACAATGCTACAAAAGTAACCATTGCTACTTCCAACATGGCCCATGACCCATCCTCTTCTCTGTAACCATCATACCACATAAAAAATGTCAAGTTCATTTTTGGTTTGGTAACCCCAATGCTAATTCCTCGTGACCCCTCCACCCTTTCGACCATTCTAGAATCCCATTCCAGAATAAGACAAAATCAAATGTAAATGTATTTAAAAATAAAACCACATAAAATGTCTAATTATTTAAACAAACCCTAAGGCCTTCTGCATTTGCAATGAGTGTTCGGTCATAAAATTTAAAGGTGTTGCCTTTTAGAATCCATTCCCCTGGCATTTCGCCTTGAATCTTCAACCCATAATATGTTTTCCTGTGGCAAATTTAGCCAATGTCTCATCATAAGGAATCGACAAATATATACATGTGGTTCCATAACACTTTCTCTCACCAAGGCAGCCGCCTTACCCATTTCGGCTGCTTTACGATTACCTATGACGATTTTATCTGTTCGACTAATATGAACTTCACATTTCACCACTGTTAATTTATTGGGTAACTGACATTATTCTAATAATTACCTCTACCTCCAGACCCTTTTTATTGGTGTTCCTGTTGCTGTTAACTTCTTGGTGACAGGGGGCAGTATTTTCACGTCCGGATGAAATGCATGCCCAAATTCCACTGCCTGCTACTCATCCCCAGAAGATAAGATGCATAGTATTAGTAGATTTGGATAGAAAACACTCTGAAGATTCTAAAACTGTTTGAATCATGTCTATGAGTTTTTAACAGAACTTATTTAGCAGGCGAAACCCCGAGGACAAACCATTCAGATTTTTTTGGGTGGGGGGATCACTCTCTTTTCAATGGCTATTCATTGGGAATCCAGATTTCTAAGGGACCTTTTTGCAGTTTCTATTGCTTCCACTGGATGTCAACAGTCTTTAGAAATTGGTTGAGGTTTTTCCTTTGTGTAATGAAGAAGTACGGTCATCTTGAATGAGGGTCACTTGAAGTGTACTGTTCGATCGAGGCGAATGACCAGAAAGCTAGCTACAGTTTGTTTTGCTCCTGTATTGAACACAGATCATCCCGTCTTCAATTTTATTGATTATTTACGTAAAAAAATACCTAGTGTTGTATTACAAAAGTAGTTTGAAATGTTTTGGCAAAGTTTACAGGTAACTTTTGAGATATTTTGTAGTCACGTTGCGCAAGTTGGAACCGGTGTTTTTCTGGATCAAACGCTCCAAATAAATGGACATTTTGGATATATATTGACGGAATTAACCGAACAAAAGGACCATTTGTGATGTTTATGGGACATATTGGAGTGCCAACAAAAGGAGCTTGTCAAAGGTAAGGCATGAATTATATTTTTATTCTGAGTTTTGTGTTGCGCCTGCAGGGTTGAAATATGCTTTTCTCTCTTTGTTTACGGAGGTGCTATCCTCAGATAATAGCATCGTTTGCTCTTGCCGAAAAGCCTTTTTGAAATCTGACATGTTAGCTGGATTCACAACAAGTGTAGCTTTAATTTGCTATCTTGCATGTGTGATTTAATGAAAGTTTGATTTTTAAAGTAATTTATTTGGCGCTCTGCATTTTCCCTGAGTGCATTTTCCCTAACAGTACATATCCTAGAGAGGTTATTAACCTGCCCGGTGGTGACCACAATGTACAGAAATCATGAACTACTCCAAATGCATACCACGTTGCTCTATTCCCTTCTTTGTTCATGTAACTAGAGCCTGTATACAATATTTTTCCCGATGCCAATGCTGTCTCTTGCAAATCAGGCCTAAGTTTTGGAGTAACCTGATCTGGGCCACATGTATACGATTCACCCTCCCCATGCAACAGCATTAACAATGCAGGATTCAAAGCACCAATCTTGTGAAATTGTAGATTTTCCCCATTTAATATTTGCCCATCTTGCACGAGTAACACGTTGTGCTCTCGTGCTGTCCACTATGGTTACTACTGCGTGTGGAACATGCAAATCTATTTTGTTTTGTACCCATTATAATGGAAGCCATGTCATGCAACACCATTTCTGTCGCCTTTACTGCCCTAAAGGCACGTGGCATTCTTTTTGCCACCGAGTCTAGTGATTTACTCCAGTACATTAGTGATCTTTCCTAAACAGTTAGGTAAAACGTTATCTCATACGTATTCCTTCACATAGAAACTGTAATATCTATGTACCACCTATTGATTGAACAGAGACTATACACCGCCAGGTGAAAGGTCCATTCATGCTAACCTCAAAACAAGTATTTGTTGATCTTTTGAAAAAGATGCAAACTCTTGTATAGCTGCATTTCTTGCTAATGCACTAGGTTCCAGTATCACCTTACACTCATTCTTCCAATGCCCGATAGCTCCCTGTTTTAGATGTGAGTCTGTCTATCTCCTTATGCTTTGATGTTTTTTCGCTACATTTCTATGTTTTATCCTGGCCATTGAAACAATAGTTAGTGATTTTCTCTATGGCCCTATTAACCCCTCGCACGTCTGCGAGGTGAGCGTCATATTCCACTCTCAAAACAGTGTCTTGAATTAAATCTACTACCCCCACAATGATCGTTTTATCACAGGGTTCAACTCCGTCATTAAGGCAGAAGCGCAAATACACTTCTGTTCCCAGTCCTTCTGTATTAGTGTACTGGTGTTACACCTTCTGGCTTTATCGTGATACATTTTTTTATAGAATGCTGACATCAAAACGCTGGTATATTTAGCTTTTGATTCGGGTTTTAGGTCCTTGTGCCAAGTCATAATTGCCTCCCTGAATTCTTTATTTGATTTGAATTCTCCGTCAGCAGGAAAATGTTGTCTAATTTGATCTAATTTGCAAAACCATTTTCATATTCCAGCTGAATTGGTAGAATGATGGTGCGCTTCTTTTAGCGCCGCCATGGCTTTATTAAATTCCGCTATCTCTATATTACAGGGAGAAACGGGTCCGTTTGTCGCCATATCAATAATTATTATTCCCTAACACTCCCGACAGTGTTCATGGTATTTTAGATTTCTTCACTCCCGTCTATAATACACACCTTCTATGAACTATTTTCTAAGATAGCACTACACACTTCCCAGGATAATAATTAATTGGTCACAACACTTAATACCTTGTTTTAGAACTGATATTCGTCCTAGAGGTTCTGTACAACTGTAACCAGACAACCCAACATTTGTCCCATACAGATATTTATATCCCACTTAAGACACTCCCTCTCTCCAATCCGTACAGTTTATGCCCAACAGGAAGAAGGTAACCAGATACTTCAACATAAACCCTGATTACTCCCTTAAGGGAACCCTTAACTTTCTACTTTGATTCTATGCTTCTTCTCTATCATTTATTTCATTTCTCAATTTTCAAATTGTCGAACCCAACAGTATGATATCAAATGTTCAAAGAGGGACGGATGGGTTCAGATTTCTAAACTTTGAATATTAATCATTAGTTACACTAGAGATATGAGGGGTGCCGTAGTCGAGGGTCTACACCAGGAGTTCATGATTCTGTAGGAGAAAGGGTTATCGTGGGTGCAATTAAGCTTGGAATGTGCTGAGTGCAGGGAAAATGATTGCATGTGGCAGTACTGATAAGGGGAGAGAGCCGTGGATAAGGGGGGTGAGGTCCAGTCACGTTAAGGAACGAGGAACCGTTTATTGCCCATATAATTTAGTTTCCTGCCTAGCAGTAAAGATACAATGTTTAGCGAAAAGGAGACTCCACCCAAAGTGGGGTACATATACCACCACTATTGTGAACAAGTTTTGGTCAATTCAGCTGTTCAATCCTTTGGGAAGAATAAACTCAGTTTAAGCTTTCATAGTATCTGTCGAGTTCTTTCTCTGATAATTAGAACCTAACAGTAGGCACATGATTACTGCAGTAGGATCAGCAGAGGCATTCAGAGCAGTTAGAGAGACAAATTGTTACTTATATTGTTTCTACCAACACCCCTGGTGTAATGTACATTTGCTGAAGCATTATGACAACTCTGCGTCACAATGGTAGTGATTAGTTGAGCTGGGCTTGGTTAATTGGTAAGTCATTGTCTCAACGCAGTCTTATAATGCTGTGACAGGATCCAGGAATCCCAAAAATGTGTGGATCCCATCCTTATAAAATGTGTTTTGTTTTCAAAAGGTATCGAAATTGTAAACAAAAGTTACCTTCATTGAGCTGCAATAATCACACAGCCAGTTGTGAAGAGAAAGAATTCTGCTAAAGCGTTCAATGCCACGATTCAGAGGGCACAGAGCCAGATATGATGGGTCTTTTGTTAGTGTGAAGCAGAGAGTCAATCAGCTCTTTAAAATCCAGTTTCATCTGTTCAGAGCTGCCCTTCATAATGTCATTAAAATCACATGGACTATGATAGAATCGATTTCCATGTCCTGGCCTAGTACATTCGGGCACAGCTTAGTAATGTCATTTACGCTCGCTCCTGGATAGGACATTGTTTTTGCATCAGGAACGGTCACAATTATTATCATGGAGCTGCCCAAACGGCTGGCGAGAAGAACGTGGAAGTCCACCCACCCCCACGCTTCACAGGATTCAGGCCTTCGACAGATGGAAAAGCCCTGCTCGATCCAACTTTGAAAATGTAGTAGTAGGCATTGCGGCCGCAGACACATGCACCCCCAGCGATGAAGGTGCAGGAAAATCAGGCTCCAGGACGGCGAAAGTATTAATTTGTATCCCCTCCGGGCCTCTCGTTGGGAGTGTTGACGGCTTTGTGGGGAGGTCGCTGTCTTCGGCTTCCACTGCTCGTAAAATGCGACCATCGTTGACTGCCTTTTTCCTCATGCTGTGCTCCTTCGACTATGCTATCAGATGGGAGAGCTCTGGGCAACACCGGCCAGTGGAGATACATCCAACAAGCGCAAATGCACGGTGTCGAAAATGTAAACATTCCTTTCTGCGTTTTCCCCAGTTTGTTACGTAGGCTGGCGACCTGCATGATCAAGGAAGCCATCTCAAGCCAAGCCTATAATCCTTGGCAATTGCATTGGGACTCCAAGTTATCCGGTTTGTCCCGAAACAAAGCCTAATAGATACAGCGCTGGAACCGTTAATTTATTTCTCCAGACAAAGAGGGCTCTATTGCAAAACTCATCTGGTACTAACTTCGTTAGCTTGATGGCTAGCAGCTTAGCGTCTCTGTCAAGCAGGCTTCAACCTTTCTGCTAAGCGCGATTCCGGGACAAGAAATAGCGATCCTAGCTGTTAAAGCTAACCGAGTTGAGGAATCCACGCAAAAACAAGTTCTGTATTCGTATATAATGAATAGCGGTTAATTTAATACAAAATTACAAACCGAGTGTTTTCCAGTTAAACCTGATCCATCAAATGGTGAGAGAAAGGTGCGAAGTGGAAGACAGAGAGATGGAGAGAGAAACACAGCAGTGCAAATATACTTAGACTTGAGTATTTCAATAACTCTTCTCTTCCAACTTGTTAGACTACCTACGGGGGAAGGATATCCAGCTACACAGGAGGGTGTTTTTTACCAAGGAGAAGGAGGCCGTGCTGACCAAGATGCATGCTGGCCATTTTGGTGTTAAGCGCATGAATGTCAAAATCAACTTACGCTTATTTCTGCCTCATGCACAAATTCATGTTGTTACTCCTATGAACAGAGAAACTGAAATAGTCTGTTGATAGGCTTTCCTACTTATTTATTACTGCTGCTGTGCTAGTTGTAGCGCTGAGTGGAAATAGGAAGAACGCGCCTTTTAAGGCTTATTAAAATGTGCTGGCAGTGCTGAGTAAGAACTTAAACATTAACTCATAAAAACAGTAGCTCTGCCTGGTTGAACTCATAACAATTGCATCACGGCCTGGTATGAAAACTCTCTGCATCATCTGACCGTAGGGCGCGACAGAGGGTTGTGCGTGTAGTCCAGTACATCAGTGGGGCCAAACTTCCTGCCATCCAGGACCTATATACTAGGCGGTGTCAGAGGAAGGCCCCAAATATTGTCAAAGAATCCAGTCACCCAAGTCATAGACTGTTCTCTCTGCGACTGCATGGCAAGCGGTACCGAAGTCTAGGACCAAAAGACTCCTTAACAGCTTCTACCGGCAAGCCATAAGACTGCTGAACATTTATCAAATGGCCACAAGGCTTTATCGTTGGGGTTTTTACAGAAATGTTTGCCGATCGTCAGGTAAGGTCCTGTAGATCGACCGGTTGGTGACCACTGCTCTAGAAAATTGAGTGAAGTTCAATCTCGTACTTCTCTCGGTGGGCGCTCAGCTTAGAGGTTACATAAGTGGCAACTAACATATTAGCCAAAATCGATGTATTATCTTTTTGGGAATACGTCACAACATGTTCTAAACTGCTCTGGTGACAAACACACTTTTAGCCTGGTCTCCATTCATCCACATGGCTGCTGGCTGCTCTTTGCTACCAGTATAGCCCAACCGGCTAGCAGATGGCGTTATTATTCCTTTTACATCATTTGTCATCTGCATCCAAATGGAATGTGCCCAGCTGGCTATAAACTTTGAAATCACACTGTTACAACATAGAGTTCTAGATTAAAATGAGCATGGTCCAACACCTACCTGCTTTCCCATAGAAGCACATACGCCCATCGAAACAGCAGTTTATGGCCTCACATTTGGCACCAGTGATGTCAGGAAGTCCACAATGCACCTTGTCATTGCCCTCAACATCACAGGTCTGCTTTGGGCCTTGGTGTATCGGGCCAGAGGGTAACTTAGGCGCCTGAGGTGGTTGGGCAGGCTTCTGAGGATGGGGTTGGGCGGGCCACTGAGGAAGAGGCTGGGTAGGCCACTGAGGAAGAGTCTGGGCAGGCCACTGAGGAAAGGGTTGGGCAGGCCACTGAGGAAAGGGTTGGGTGGGCCTCTGAGGAAGGGGTTGGGCGGGCCACTGAGGAAGGGGTTGGGTTGACCAGTGAGGAAGGGGATGGGCGGTCCACTGAGGAAGGGATTGTGCTGGCCTCACGGGGAGTGGTTGGGCAGGCCTCTGGGGAAGGGGTTGGACAGGCAAATGAGGAAGGGTTTGGGCAGGCCACGGTGGAAGGGTTTGGGCAGGCCTCTGAGGAAGGGGTTGGGTAGGCCACGGAGGAAGGGGTTGGGTAGGCCTCTGAGGAAGGGGTTGGGTAGGCCACTGAGGAAGGGGTTGGGTAGGCCACTGAGGAAGGGGTTGGACAGGCCACTGAGGAAGGGGTTGGGCAGGCCACTGAGGAAGGGGTTGGGTAGGCCTCTGAGTAAGGGGTTGAGCAGGCCTTGGAGGAAGAGGTTGGGTAGTCCGCTGAGGAAGGGGTTGGGCAGGCATCTGAGTAAGGGGTTGGGCAGGCCATGGAGGAAGGGGTTGGGTAGGCTTCTGAGGAAGGGGTTGGGCAGGCCACTGAGGAAGGGGTTGGGTAGTCCGCTGAGGAAGGGGTTGGGCAGGCCACTGAGGAAGGGGTTGGGCATGCCACTGAGGAAGGGGTTGGGTAGGCCTCTGAGTAAGGGGTTGAGCAGGCCATGGAGGAAGAGGTTGGGTAGTCCGCTGAGGAAGGAGTTGGGCAGGCATCTGAGTAAGGGGTTGGGCAGGCCATGGAGGAAGGGGTTGGGTAGGCTTCTGAGGAAGGGGTTGGGCAGGCCACTGAGGAAGGGGTTGGGTAGGCCTCTGAGGAAGGGGTTGGGTAGGCCTCTGAGGAAGGAGTTGGGCAGGCCACTGAGGAAGGGGTTGGGTAGTCCGCTGAGGAAGGGGTTGGGTAGTCCATTGAGGAAGAGGTTGGGCAGACCACGGAGGAAGGGGTTGGATAGACTTCTGAGGAAAGGGTTGGGTAGGCTTCTGAGGAAGGGGTTGGGTAGGCCACGGAGGAATGGATTGGGCGGGCCACAGAGGAAGGGGTTGGGCAGGCGTCTGAGGAAGGAGTTGAGCAGGCTCCTGAGGAAGCGGTTGGACAGGCGTCTGAGGAAGGAGTTGAGCAGGCTCCTGAGGAAGCGGTTGGAAAGGCCACGTCGGTAGTGAATTCTGTCCTTTCACGGATTGAGCGTCACATAGACCGATAAGCATGGCCACTGCCATGAGGCAAACTGAACTCCACTTCATCGCGATGGCTTCACAACAAGAAGTGATCCTCAATATTCACTGGATGCTCTGATGAGGATGAAAGAGTTGTGGCCGCTTTTATAATGGATGGAGAGTTATTTACTTATTGGAAACCTGCCCCCTCCTTATTTGACTGTTCCTTTTATGAGGAGTCAAGGATTTAGCCAATCGAATTCTCTGGCTAATGGTCCTTTAGTAGCACAGTATTCAAAACAGTTGTGTAACATTTGCTAACATCCAACATTTTGGTCATGGCCTTGAGAAAGGTCTTCGTGACCGACACATATCATGTCATTGGAGGTTTTGCCGTTCTGTCAGTATCTTAGTGTGTGGTAGTTCATCCAACAACAAAAATAATGGTCAGATACAATTCAAAAGTGTAAGGTGCAAGGATAGAATCCTGCATGTCCCCTTTTTTACTCTAGAACTGTGGCTAATGGCCCTTCAGTAGCAACTTATTCAAAATAGTTGTGTAACTGCTTTATGTTTTGGTAATGACCATTTCATGAAATCCAAAAACTGATGGTTCCCATTTTAAATGCAGTACCTTCAGAAAGTATTCATACCCCTATATCACTCCTCTACAGATACTACCCCATAATGACAGTGAAAACATGCTTTTAGAAATGTTTGCAAATTTATTGAAAATGAAATACAGACATATTACATTTACGTAAGTATTCACAGCCCTGCGTCAATACATGCTAGAATAACCTTTGGCAGCGACTACAGATGTAAGTCTTTCTAAGTCTCTATGAGCTTTGCATACATGGATTATTTTCCCATTATAATTTTCAACATTCTTCAAGCTCTGTATTTGATCATTGCTAGACAACCATTTTCAGGTCTTGCCAGAGATTTTCAAGCACATTTACTGTAAGTCAAAACTGTAACTCGGCCACTCAGGAACATTCACTGTCTTCTTCGTAAACAAGGCCAGTGTAGATTTGGTCTTTTGTTTTATGGTACTTGTCTTGCTGAAAGGTGAATTTATTTCCCAGTGTCTGGTGGAAAGTAGTCTGTACCAGGTTTTCTTCTAGGATTTTGGCTGTGCTTAGCTCTATTCTGTTTCTTTTTTATCCTGAAACCCTCAGCTGTTCTTCACGATTACAAGCATACCCATAATATGATGCGGCCACCACCATGCTTGAAAATATGGAGAGTGCTACTCAGTAATGTGTTATATTGGATTTTCCCCAAACATGACACTTTCTATTCAGGACAAAAAGTGAACTGCTTTGCCAAATGTTTTGCAGTGTTACACTGAACAAAAATATGAATGCAACAATGAAAGTGTTGGTCCCATGTTTCATGAGCTGAAATAAACAATCTCAGAAATGTTCCATACACACAAAAAGTAATATTTCTGTTAGTGAGTATTTCTCCTTTGCCAAGCTAATCCAACCACCTGAGAGGTGTGGCATATCAAGAAGCTGATTAAACAACATGATCATTACACAGGTGCATCAGCGTGCTTGTCGTCCACACCAGGGTCTTTTCATGACTGCAGTTGGCAAATGCTCACCTTAGATGGCCACTGGCACGCTTGAGAAGTGTTCTCTTTCCAGAAAAATCCCAGTTTCAACTGTACCGGACAGGTATTGTGTACCGGGTATGGCATTGTGTGGGTTTGCTGGGTTATGGTATGGGCAGGCAAGATTTTAGATTCTTCAAAGTAGACACCCTTTGCCTTGATGCTACAGACAACGAACACAATTGCATTTTATTGATGGCAATTTGAATGCACAGAGATACTGTGACAACACCCAGAGGCTCATTGTCGTGCCGTTCCTCCTCCGCCATCAACTCATATTTCAGCATGATAATTCCCAGCCCCATGTCGCAAGGAACTGTACACAATTCCTGGAATCTGAAAATGAAAAAATCTTCTATGGTCTGCATATTCACTAGACTTGTCGCCCTTTGAGCGTGTTAGTAATGCTCTGGATCGTCGTATACGACAGCATGTTCCAGTTTCCGCCAATATCCAGCAACTTTGCACAGCCATTAAAGAGGAGTGGGAAAACATTCCACAGGCCACTATCAACAGCCTGATCAACTCTATGCGAAGGAGGTGTGTCGTGCTGCATGATGTAAGTGGTGGTCATACCAGATACCGACTAGTTTTCTGATCCACACCCCTAACTTTTTTTAAGGTATCTGTGACTAACAGATGCATATCTGTATTCCCAGTCATGTGAAATCCATAGATTAGGGCCAAATGTATTTATTTCAGTTGACAGATTTTCTTAAATGAACTGTAACTCAGTAAAATCTTTGAAATTGATGCATGTAATGTTTTATATTTTTGTTCAGTGTACTTTAGTGCCTTGTTGCAAACAGGACGCATGTTTTGGAATATTTGTATTCTTTACAGGCTTCCTTCTTTTCAATCTCTCAATTGGGTTAGCATTTTGATGTAACTACAATGTTGTTGATTCATCCTCAGTTTTTTCCTATCACAGCCATTAAAGTCTGTAACTGTTTTAACGTCACCATTGGCCTCATGGTTAAATCCCTGAGAGGTTTCCTTCTTCTCTGGCAACTGAGTTAGGAAGGATGCCTGTATCTTTGTAGTGAGTGGGTGTGTTGATACACCATCCAAAGTGTAATTAATAACTTTACCTTGCTCAAAGGGATATCCAATGTCTGCTTAAAAAACATTATACAATATATCTACTAATAGGTGCCCCTCTGAGTCATTGGAAAACCTACTGGTTTATATGGTTGAATCTGTGTTTGATATTCAATGCTCGAGTGAGGGACCTTACAGTGCCTTCAGAAAGTATTCAGAGTTCTTGACTTTTTCCACATTGTGATGTGACAGCTTTATTCTAAAACAGATTATATATTTTTTTTTAAATCATCAGCAATCTACACGCAATACCCCATAAAGACCAAGCAAAAACAGGATTTTAGAAATGTTCGAAAATAATAATAATTTAAAAAAAACATTACTGACAGAAATAACTTATCTACATACAGTACCAGTCAAAAGTTTGGACACACCTACTCATTCAAGGGTTTTTCTTTATTTGTACTATTTTCTACACTGTAGAATAATAGTGAAGACATCAAAACTATGAAATAACACATATGGAATCATGTAGTAGCCAATAAATCTAAATATATGTTCAAAGTAGACACCCTTTGCCTTGATGACAGCTTTGCACACTCTTGGCATTCTCTCAACCAGCTGATTGAATCGAGAATAGAAGTAATTTAGCTTGTCTAGTAGGCTCGTGTCACTGGGCAGCTCGCGGCTGTGCTTCCCTTGTAGTCTGTAATAGTTTGCAAGCCCTGCCACAACCGACAAGCATCGGAGCCGGTGTAGTACCATTCAATCTTAGTCCTGTATTGACGCTTTGCCTGTTTGATGGTTTTTCGGAGGGCATAGTGGGATGTCTTATGAGCTCCCGGGATATAGTCCCGCTCCTTGAAAGTAGCAGCTCTACCCTTTAGCTCTTTGCAGATGTTGCCTGTAATCCATGGTTTCTGGTTGGGGTATGTACGTACAGTCACTGTGGGGATGACGTCAACGATGCACGTATTGATCAATCAATCAATCAATCAAATGTATTTATATAGCCCTTCTTACATCAGCTGATGTCACAAGTTGCTGTACTGAAACCCAGCCTAAAACCCCAAACAGTAAGCAATGCAGTTGTAGAAGTACGGTGGCTAGGAAAAACTCCATAGAAAGGCCAGAACCGAGGAAGAAACCTAGAGAGGAACCAGGCTATGAGGGGTGGCCAGTTCTCTTCTGGCTGTGCTGAGTGGAGATTATAACAGAACATGGCCAAGATGATCAAATGTTTATCGATCACCAGCAGGGGCAAATAATAATAATCACAGTGGTTGTAGAGGGTGCAACAGGTCAGGACCTCAGGAGTAAATGCCAGTTGGCTTTTGTCATGTGGCCTCACAGCTGATCATTCAGAGTATCTCTACCGCTCCTGCGGTCTCTAGAGAGTTGAAAACAGCAGGTCCAGTGAACAGGTCAGGGTTCCATAGCCACAGGCAGAACAGTTGAAACTGGAGCAGCAGCACAGCCAGGTGGACTGGGGAAAGCAAGAAGTCATCGGGCCAGGTAGTCCTGAAGCATGGTCCTAGGGCTCAGGTCCTCCTAGAGAGAGAAAGAAAGAAGGAAATAGAGAAAAAGAGAGAGAGAATTAGAGAGCGCATACTTGAATTCACACAGGACACCGGATAAGACAGAAGAAATACTACAGGATATAACAAACTGACCCTAGCCACCCGACACAAACTATTGCAGCATAAATATTGATGAAGCCAGTGACTGATGTGGTGTACTCCTCAATTCCATCGGAAGGAGCCCAGCACATATTCCAGTTTGTGCCAGCAAAACAGTCCTGTAGCTTAGCATCTGCTTCATCTTACCCCTTCTTTATTGACCAAGTCACTGGTGCTTACGGCTTTAGTTTTTGCTTGTAAGCAGAAATCAGGACAATATAATTATGGTCAGATTTGCCAAATGGAGGGTAATGGAGAGCTTTGTACTGTCTCTGTGTGTGGAGTAAAGGTGGTCTAGAGTTTTTTTCCTATGGTTGCACATTTAACATGCTAGTAGAAATGAGGTGAAATGGATTTGTTTCCTTGCATTAAAGTCCCCGGCCACTAGGAGCGCCGCCTCAGGATGAGCGTTTTCCTGTTTGCTTTTGGCCTTATACAGCTCATTGAGTGAGGTTTTATTGCCAGCATCGGTTTGTGGTGGTAAATAGAAAGCTACAAAAAATATGGATGAAAACTCTCTTGGTATATAGTGTGGTCTACAGCTTATCATGAGATACTCAGGCAAGCAGATTTCGTGCACCAGATGTTGTTTACAAACATACACAGACCAACACCCCTTGTTTTACGCTGCTTATTCAGCTTAAACCCCGCCAGCTGTATATTAGTCATGGCATCGTTCAGCCACGACTCTGTGAAACATAAGATATTACATTTTGTAATGTACCGTTGGTAGGATTTTCATGATTGTAGCTTGTCTATTTTGTTATCCAATGATTGTATGTTGGCTAATAGGACTTATGGTAAAGGCAGATTCACTCATCGTCAAATCCTTACAAGACACCCCGACCTACATCCCCATTATCTCTGTCTCTTTCTCCTATCAATGATGGGGATGTGGGCTTTGTCAGGTGTCTGAAGTAAATCCTTCACGTTTGACTCGTTAAAGAAAAAATCTTCTTCCAGTACGAGGTGAGTAATCGCTGTCCTGATATCTAGAAGCTATTTTCGGTCATACGAGACAGTGACAGAAACATTATGTACAAAATAAGTTTCAAATAACGCTAAAAACACACACAACAGCACAATTGGTAAGGAGACCGTAAAACGGCAGCCATATCCTCTGGAGACATTGGAAGGAAAGGGTTATTGTGTGTAGGCCAATGACAAAAATATCTACATTTAATTCCTTTTAAAATAAGGCTGTAACTCAACAAAATGTGGAAAAAGTGAAGGAGCATGAATACTTTCTGAAGGCACTGTACTGGATATAAATATCTGTTCAGCCTCTCGAGTGGTGCAGTGGTCTAAGGCACTGCATCGCATTACTAGCTGTGCCACTAGAGATTCTGGGTCCAGGCTCTGTCTCAGCCGGCTGTGACCGGGAGACCCATGGGACAGCGCACAATTGGCGCAGTGTCGTCAGGGTTAGGAGAGGGTTTGGCCGGCAGGGGGATGTCCTTGTCCCATCGCGCAATAGTGACTCCTGTGGTGGGCCGTACGCAGTGCACTATGAAATAACATATATGGAATAATTTAGTAACCAAAAAAGTGTTCAACATATGAAAATATATTTTATATTTGAGATTCTTCAAATAGCCACCCTTTGCCTTGATGACAGCTTTGCACACTCTTGGCATTCTCTCAACTAGCTTCAGCTGGAATACTTTTCTTAGAGCTTTGAAGGAGTTCCCACATATGCTGAGCATTTGTTGGCTAATGTTCCTTCACTCTGCGGTCCGATTCATCCCAAACATCTCAATTTGGTTCAGGTCGAGGGATAGTGGAGGCCAGGTCATCTGATGCAGCACTCCATCATTATCCTTCTTGGTAGAATAGTCCTTACACAGCCTGGAGGTGTGTAAGTCCCACTAAGTGCAAACCAGATGGGATGGCATATCGCTGTGGTAGCTATGCTGGTTAAGTGCGCCTTGAACTCTAAATAAATCACAGACAGTGTCACTAGCAAAGCACCACCACACTATCGCACCTTCTCCTCCATGCTTCACAGAGGGAACCACACATGTAGAGATAATCTGTTCACCTACTCTGTGTCTCACAAAGACATGGCGGTTGGAACCAAAAATCTAAAATTTGGAACAATCAGACCAAAGGACATATTTCAACCGGTCTAATGTCCATTGCTCGTGTTTCTTGGCCAAAACAAGTCTGTTATTATTATTGGTGTCCTTTAGCAGTGGTTTCTTTGCAGCAATTCATGAAGACCTGATTCATTCAGTCTCATCTGAACAGTTGTCTGTTACTTGAACTCTGTGAAACATTTATTTGGGCTGCAATGGTGGTTGGTAACTGTAATGAACTTATCCTCTGCATCAGAGGTAAATCTGGGTCTTCCTTTCCTGTGTTGGTCCTGATGACAGCCAGTTTCATCGTAGCACTTGACGGTTTATGCGACTGCACTTGAAGAAACTTTCAACGTTTTTGAACCTTTTTGGATTGAATGACATTTCCCTTTGCTTATTTGAGCTGTTCTTGCCATAATATGGACTTGGTCTTTTACCAAATAGGGCTATCTTATGTATACCAACCCCAATTACACCATCCAAAGTGTAATTTGTAATTTCACCATGCTAAAAGTGTTATTCAATGTCTGCTTTTTTTGTTTTTATCAACCAAGGCATTGGAAAACCTCCCTGGTCTTTGTGATTGAATCTGTTTGAACTTCACAGCTCGACTGAGGGACCTTACAGATAGGTATGTGTGGGGTACAGAGATGATGAGGTAGTCATTCAAAAATAATGTTCAACACTATTATTGCACACAGTCCATGCAATTTATTATGTCACTTGTTAAGTAAATGTGTACTCCTGAACTTATTTAGGCTCGCTATAACAAAGGGGGTTAAATGCTCAAGACATTTCCGATTTTCATTTGTAAGTAATTTGTAAAAATTTCAAAAAAACATAATTCCTATTTGACACTATAGGGTGTTGTTTGTAGGCCAGTAGCAAAACATCTCAATTTAATCAATTTTATTTTCCGGCTGTTACACAACAAATTTTGGAAAAAGTGAAGGGTTGTGAATACTTTCTGAAGGCCCTGTACCTGTTCACAAGGTGTACTTGCAAGAATAACATTTGCTAACATCCAACATTTTGGCCATAGCCATGAGAAAGGTCTTTGTGACCGACACATGTCATGTCATTGGACGTTTTTCCAGTTCTGTCAGTATCTTAGTGTGTGGCAGTTCATCCACCTAAACATGATAGTCAGATTCAATTCGAAAGCATTAACGCAAGGTGGAAGGATGGAATCCTGTATTGTCCCTATAGACTTTTTATATTTTTTTTTTCTCCGCAATCAGAATACCTACCCTCACAAATATTACATGTCAAATAATAACACGGGAAATGTTGTTATAATTTTCTTACCTTTTTACAGTATTACATAATTTTCAACAGCAACATCTACACCACCATTACATGTGAGGAGAATAACATTATTTAACCCCACATGTGATCTTGCAATTTCACGTGCGAAACTACAATGTATTGTATTCATTTTATATTGTATTGTACTTATGTACTGTAGTGTTTCTGTATGCGACTCAGTAAGAGCATGGCATTAGCAACACCAGAGTTGTGGGTTCAATTCCCACTGGGGTCACATATGAAAATGTGTGGACTCACTGTTGAATAAAAGCGGCTGCTATTTAAATGGAATATATTACGGTATTACAGTACTGTATTGGCCAATGCAATTTTAGTAAAGCAGTGTGAATCCCACAGCTAAGGCCTAGATCAGATCGGGTGTTAACTAGTGACAACTGCCACTTGCATAGCTGGTGCTTTGGCGGTGTCTGAGGTGTACCGGCTGCTCATGTGGTCATTGTCACGAAGCCACACCCAACCCACTGTGTTAGAAGTTCATAACAAGAAATTGTAGTCTATATAGAAATAATGACGTTCAAATTGAAAATCATAAAAGGTGTCAAATCCACAAGCTACTCCTAGCATTATACCTAAAGCGGACTTGCTATTTGCTGTATGACAGAGTCATATTATTAGAAATCCCATGAAGCCTTGTATACAAGTTCGAACACTGGAATGTGAGATGTAATCTATACCTCGATTAGGCTGATAGAAACCCTCATTATTTACTTTAACCTCCTAGTCGATTGATGCACCGGTGTCATCCCCATCAACATTTGTCAGGTTACACTATAGATATAAGTTGGATGTGTCTCAATCCACCACATCCGTACTTCCGCATCTGCAGTGAAAGGTGGCAGAGCTAGAGTGGTGTTTGTCAGACCATGAGACATCATCCCGAAAATCAGGCTTCTCGCGAAAACATCTGTAGCACCTGAGTGGTTTGGCCAACAAACTATGGAAAGACTCTCACGAACACGATGGTGGTCTCCGTTTTACTCTATGACTTTTTCCCACCAGTGTCATGGAATTCGTCTAAAGTAATGGAAGTATGGAGGTAATTTTATGCATACCTAAAACAAGGGGTTAAATATGGGGTCACTTTTGAAAGAAAAGCATTTTTTTTGGTCCATTAAAATAACATCAAATTCATCAGAATACAGTGCAGACACTGTTAATTTTGTAAGTGACTATTGTAGCTGGAAACGGCAGATTCTTTTATGGAATATCTACACAGGAGTACAGAGGCCCATTATCAGCAACCATCACTCCTGCGTTCCAATGACACATTTTGTTAGCTAATCAAAGTTTATTATTTTAAAAGGCTAATTGATCATTAGAAAACCCTTTTACAATTATGTTGCACAGCTGAACTGTTGTCCTGATTGAAGAAGTAAAAAAATTGTCCTTTAGACTAGTTGAGTATCTGTAGCATCAGCATTTGTGGGTTCGATTACAGGCTCAAAATGGCCAGAGACAAAGAACTTCCTTCTGAAACTCGTCAGTCTCTATTTGTTCTGAGAAATTAAGGCTATTCCATGTGAGAAATGACCAAGAAACGGTTATTTTGATGGACAAAAAAAAAAGCTTTTCTTTCAAAAACACAGACATCTCTAAATGACCCCAAACTTTTGAGTGGTAGTGTATATACAGTACTAGTCAAAGGTTTGGACACACCTACTCATTCAAGGGTTTTTCTTTATTTTTTACTATTTTCTACATTGTAGAATAATAGTGAAGATATCAAAACGATGAAATAACACATATTGGAACATCTAGTAACTAAAAAGTGTTAAAAAAATCTAAATATATTTTATATTTGAGATTCTTCAAAGTAGCCACCCTTTGCCTTGATAACAGCTTTGCATACTCTTGGCATTCTCTCAATCAGCTTCATGAAGTAGTCACCTAGAATGTATTTCAATTAACAGGTGTGCCTTGTTAAAAGTTCATTTGTGGAATTTCTTTCCTTCTTCATGAGTTTGAGCCAACCAGTTGTGTTGTGACAAGTCCATATTATGACAAGAACAGCTCAAATAGGTAAAGAGAAATTACACTCCATCATTAATTGAAGGTCAGTCAATCCGGAACATTTCCAGAACTTTGAATGTTTCTTCAAGTGCAGTCACAAAAACAATCAAGCGCTATGATGGAACGAGCTCTTATGAGGACCGCCACAGGAAAGGAAGACCCAGAGTTACCTCTGCTGTGGAGGATAAGTTCATTAGCGTTACCAGCTTCACAGATTTCAAGTAACAGACACATCTCACCATCAACTTTCAGAGGATACTGTGTGAATCAGGCCTTCATGGTTGAATTTCTGCAAGAAACCACTACTAAAGGACATTAATAAGAAGAAGAGACTTGCTTGTGCCAAGAAACATAATCAATGGACATTAGACCGGTGGAAATCTGTCCTTTGGTCTGATGAGTACAAATTTTGCGATTTTTGGTTCCAACCGCCGTCTTTGGGAGACGCAGAGTAGCTGAACGAATGATCTCTGCATATGTGGTTCCCACCGTGAAGCATTGAGGAGGAGGTGTGATTGGTGTGGGGGTGCTTTGTTGGTGACACTGTCAGTGATTTATTTAGAATTCAACACACACTTAACCAGCATGGCTACCACAGCATTCTGCAGCAATACGCCTTCCCACCTGGTTTGCGCTTATTGAGACTATCATTTGTTTTTCAACCTCCAGTCTGTGTAAGGGCTATTTGACCAAGAAGAAGAGTGATGGAGTGCTACATCAGATTACCTGGCATCCTCAATCACCTGACCTCAACCCAATTGAGATGAGTTGGACCGCAGAGTGAAAGAAATGCAGCCAACAAGTTCATCATATGTGGGAACTCCTTCAAAACGGTTGGAAAAGCATTCCAGGTGACTACCTCATGAAGATGGTTGTGAGAATGCCAAGAGTGTCCAAAGCTGTTATTAAACCTGTGACCTTTGCATGCCATCTTGAACATGCAGGCATTCTATGATTACATACGAAGACATCTACAGTGCCTTCAGAAAGTACTTATGCCCTTTGACATTTTCATTTTGTTGTGTTACAGGCTACAGCCTGAATGTAAAATGTATTATTTAAGATTTTTTGTCACTGGCCTACACACTATATCCCATAATGTCAAAGAAATTAATAAAAAAATAAAATCTGAAATGTAATTATTCAATAAGTATTCAACCTCTTTGTTATGGAAACAACAGGATTTAACATGATTTTGAATGACTACCTAAGCTCTGTACCCCACACAATTATCTGTAAGGTTCCTCAGTCGAGCAGTGAAAAAAACCAGACATTGAATATTCCTTTTAACATGGTGAAATTATGAATTACACTTTAGATGGTGTATCAATACACCCACTCACTACAAACATACAGGTGTCCTTCCTAACTCAGCAGCTGGAGAGGAAAGAAACATCTTAGGGATTTCACCATGAGGCAATTGGTGACTTTAAAACAGTTACATAGTTTAATGGTTGTGATAAGAGAAAACTGAGGATGGATCTAAATAACTAACTATTGTGTAGTTACACCACAATACTAACCTAATAGAAAGAGTGAAAATAAGGAATCCTATGAATATTCCAAAAACATGCATCCTGTTTGCAGCAAGTTAATAAAGCAATACTCCAAAAGAAATTGGCAAAGCAAGTAGCTTTTTGTCCTGAATACAAAGTATTATGTTTGGGGCAAATCCAATACAACACATTACTGAGTACCACTCTGCATTTTTTCAAGCATAGTATACTCATTAAGCCCTGGAGTGTTTTTCAGGATACAAAATTAATGGAATGGAGCTAATCACAGGCAAAATCATAGAGGAATACCTGGTTCAGTCTGCTTTCCACTAGACACTGGGAGATGAATTCACCTTTCAGCAAGACAATAACCTAAAACACAAGATGTTGCTTACCAAGAAAACAGTGAATATTCCTGAGTGGCTGAGTTACAGTTTTGACTTAAATTAACATGAAAATCTGTGGCAAGACGTGAAAATGGTTGTCTAGTAATGATCAACAGCCAATTTGACAGCTTGATGAATTTTGAAGAGACTAATGGGCATATGTTGCACAATCCAGGTGTGGAAAGCTTTCAATCGTTGTCAAAGGTGTTTCTACAAAGTATTGACTCAGGGTTGTAAATACCTATGTAAATCAGATATTTCTGTATTTAATTTAGAAATAAATTTGCAAAAAAATGTAAAACATGTTTTACATTTGTCATTATGTGGTATTGTGTGTAGATGGATAAAAAAGTTTTAATATTTAATCCATTTTGAATTCAGGCTGTAACACAACAACATGTAGAATAAGTCAAGGTGTATGAAATACTTTATGAAGTACCAGTATCCTCAAAATGGAGACATAGATGAGTTACTCGGATGAATAAGTACTGTTATATTAGTTTGCAAGATAGCCTTAACTTTAGGCTATTAACTGTATTACAAACATAATAATGAATTGTGTTTGGTTGACATCGCAACCAAATATCAACATTTAAAGAGTAGGACTAAACCAAATCAAACTTTATTTAAAGTGCATTTAAACATTGATTTGATTTTGTTTTATACATTTTAGATTTTTGGTTGAGAGGGAGATATGAATCCAACATAACAATTATTCATTTGTAGACAAACTGAAATTAAAGGAAGAAGCTGCCACTATTTCAATGTAATTTCCTGTCATAGAGAGGAAATGCACTTTTAGGTTTCACCCCCGAAGAATGGTGAAGGCTGATTATACATATTTGTGAATTGCGTGTGGGAATTTCCACATGGAGTTGATAAACATCCACAAATAGGGCACTGATAGCTGTCAGTGTAGCTAGATAGCATGCTAACCTTATCTAGCTAGCTAATGTTATCCAGTCTTACTGTATTTTGTTTTTTTACTATACCGTATTCAAAAGATTAGCCAGTTGGCTCAATGGCTGGTTCTGGAGCTGGATTTGTCATATGCATTGATTTAAAACTTTGCCACAGATAGAAACCACTGGCCTATCTTTGACTTTGCCATCTATTTTTAACTCCAAGGTTTTGGCATCTTTCATAAATTGTGTCCGCAAGTCCGTCACGCAAAAAGTTAGAAAGAATGAGATGAAGCTCCTGTAATATGGATAACTATTGAAAGATACAGTAGCTGATGTGTGTTTTTCTACATTGTAATGGACATGGTGCACCATTGGTAGGTAGGCTGCTGGCAGGCTGCGGTACAGCAAAGCCATGTTAGCCTGTGTGCATGGTTCTCACAGGGGAAGTGAAATGATAGAATCCAATTTGTTATTTATTTTTATTTCACCTTTATTTAACCAGGTAGGCTAGTTGATAGCAAGTTCTCATTTGCAACGTTGACCTGGCCAAGATAAAGAAAAGCAGTTCGACACATACAACAACACACTGACTAAACAAACATACAATCACTAATACAGTAGAAAATTTGCATGTGCAAATGAGGTAGGATAAGGGAGGTAAGGCAATACATAGGTCATGTTGGCAAAGTAATTACAATATAGCAATTAAACACTGGAATAGTAGGATGTGCAGAAGAAGAATGTGCAAGTTGAGATACTGGGGTGCAAAGGAGCAAGATAAATAAATAAATACAGTATGGGGATGAGGTAGATTGGATGGGCTATTTACAGCTGAGCTATGTACAGGTGCACTGTTCTGTGAGCTGCTCTGACAGCTGGTGCTTAAAGCTAGTGAGGTAGATATGAGTCTCCAGCTTCAGAGACTTTTGCAGTTCGTTCCCGTCATTGGCAGCAGAGAACTGGATGGAGAGGCGGCCAAAGGAAAAATTGGCTTTGGGGGTGACCAGTGAGATATACCTGCTGGAGCGCATGCTACGGGTGTGTGCTGCTATGGTGACCAGTGAGCTGAGATAAGGCGGGGCTTTACCTAGCAAAGACTTAAAGATGACTTGGAGCCAGTGGGTTTGGCGATGAGTATGAAGCGAGGGCCAGCCAACGTGAGCGTACAGGTCGCAGTGGTGGGTAGTATATGGTGCTTTGGTGACAAAACGGATGGCACTGTGATAGACTGCATCCAATTTGTTGAGTAGAGTGTTGAAGGCTATTTTGTAAATGACATCGCCGAAGTCGAGGATCGGTAGGATGGTCAGGTTTACGAGGGTATGTTTGGCAGCATGAGTGAAGGTTGCTTTGTTGCGAAATAGGAAACCGATTCTAGATTTCATTTTGGATTGGAGATGTTTAATGTGAGTCTGGTAGGAGAGTTTACAGTCTAACCAGACACCTAGGTATTTGTAGTTGTCCACACATTCTAAGTCAGAACCGTCCAGAGTAGTGATGCTAGACGGGCGAGCAGGTTTGGGCAGCGATCGGTTGAAGAGCATGCATTTAGTTTTACTTGGATTTAAGAGCAGTTGGAGGCCACAGAAGGAGAGTTGTATGGCATTGAAACTCATCTGGAGGTTCGTTAACACAGTGTCCAACGAAGGGCCAGAAGTATACAGAATGGTGTCGTCTGCGTAGAGGTGGATCAAAGAATCACCAGCAGCGAGAGCGACATCATTGATGTATACAGAGAAGAGAGTCGGCCCGAGAATTGAACCCTGTGGTACCCCCATAGAGAGGTCCGGACAACAGGCCCTCCGATTTGACACACTGAACTCTATCGGAGAAGTAGTTGGTGAACTAAGTGAGGCAATCATTTGAGAAACCAAGGCTGTTGAGTCTGCCAAAAAGAATGTTGTGATTGACAGAGTCGAAAGCCTTGGCAAGGTTAATGAATACGGCTGCACAGGAATGTCTCTTATCGATGGCGGTTATTATATCGTTTAGGACATTGAGTGTGTGCAACAACCAGATTGCATAGCGGAGAAGATACGGTGAGATTCGAAATGGTCTGTAATCTGTTTGTTAACTTGGCTTTCAAAGACCTTAGAAAGGCAGGGTAGAATATATATACTTCTGTAGCAGTTTGGGTCTAGAGTGTCTCCCCCTTTGAAGAGGGGGATGACCGCGGCAGCTTTCCAATCTTTGGGAATCTCAGATGATACGAAAGAGAGGTTGAACAAGCTAGTAATAGGGGTTACAATAATTTCGGCAGATCATTTTACAAAGAGAGGTTCCAGATTGTCTAGCCCAGCTGATTTGTAGGGGTCCAGATTTTGCAGCTCTTTCAGAACATAAGCTCTCTGGATTTGGGTGAAGGTGAAGTGGTTAAGGTTTGGGCGAGTTGCTGTTGGGAGCGCAGGGCTGTTGACCGGTGTAGGGGTAGCCAGGTGGAAAGCATGGCCAGCCGTAGAAAAATGATTATTGAAATTCTCAATTATCGCAGATTTATTGGTGGTGACAGTGTGTCCTAGCCTCAGTGCAGTGGGCATTTGGGAGGAGCTGCTCTTATTCACCATGGACATTACAGTTTCCCAGAACTTTTTTGAGTTTGTACTACAGGATGCAAATTTCTGTTTGAAAAAGCTAGCCTTAGCTTTCCTAACTGCCTGTGTATATTGGTTCCTAACTTCCCTAAAACGTTGCATATCACGGGGGCTATTCAATGCTAATACATAACGCCACAGGATGTTTTTGTGCTGGTCAAGGGCAGACAGGTCTTGAGTGAACCAAGGGCTATATCTATCTATTCCTAGTTCTAAATTGTTTAAAAGGAGCATGCTTATTTAAGATGGTGAGGAAAGCACTTTAAAGAAATAACCAGGCATCCTCTACTGACGGGATGAGGCCAATGTCATTCCAGGATACCCCGGCCAGGTCAATTAGAAAGGCCTGTTCACAGAAGTGTTTCAGGGAGCGTTTGACAGTGATGAGGGGTGGTCGTTTGACCGCAGACCCATTACGGATACAGGCAATGAGTCAGTGATCGCTGAGATCTTGGTTGAAAACAGCAGAGGTGTATTTGGAGGGCGAGTTAGTTAGGATTTAGGATGATATCTGTGAGGGTGCCCATGTTTACGGATTTAGTGTTGTACCAGGTAGGTTCATTGATAATTTGTGTGAGATTGAGGGCATTAAGCTTAGATTGAAGGATGGCTGGGGTGTTAATAACCTTTTGGAACTACCCATCCCGGATCCAGGAGAATTGTCATCAACTACACTAATTAGCATAGCGCAACGGCCAAATAATCTTACTAGAAAATATTCCTATTCATGAAATCACAAGTGAAATATAATGAAACACATCTTAGCCTTTTGTTAATCACCCTGTCGTCTCAGATTTTGAAATGATGCTTTACAGCCAAAGCAAGACAAGTGTTTGTGTAAGTTTATCGATAGCCTAGCATAGCATTATGTCCAGCTAGCAGCAGGAAGCTTGGTCACGAAAATCAGAAAAGCAATCAAATTAACCATTTACCTGATGATTTACCTGATGATCTTCGGATGTTTTCACTGACGAGACTCCCAGTTAGACAGCAAATGTTCCTTTTGTTCCATAAAGATAATTTTTAGACCCAAAATACCTCCGTTTGTTTGTCACGTTATGTTGAGAAATCCACCGGAAATAGCGGTCACGACAACGCAGAAAAAAATCCTAATTATATCCATAATATCGACAGAAACATGGCAAACGTTTTTTATAATCAGTCCTCAAGGTGTTTTTCAAGTATCTATTCGATAATATATCAACCGGGACAATTGGCTTTTCAGTAGGACCGAGAGGAAAAATGGCTACCTCTGTCTTTTACGCAAGAATCACTCTGAGAGCCCTCAGCTGGCCACTTACGCAATGTGGTCCTTTACGCTCAATCTTCAACATAAAGGCGTGAAACTACGTCTAAAGGCTGTAGACACCTTAGGGAATACGTATAAAAAGGAATCTGGTTGATATCCCTTTCAATGGCCAATAGGGATGCATAGGAACACAACGGTTTCAAAATATGAGTCACTTCCTGATTGGATTTTTCTTAGGCTTTCGCCTGCAATATAAGTTCTGTTATACTCACAGACAATATTCTTACAGTTTTGGAAACTTTAGAGTGTTTTCTATCCTAAGCTGTCAATTATATGCATATTCTAGCATCTGGTCCTGAGAAATAGGCCGTTTACTTTGGGAACGTTATTTTTCCAAAAATAAAAATAGTGCCCCCTTGCTTCAAGCATGTCCCAGTTTAGGTCACCTAGTAGCACAAGCTCAGAAGATAGATGGGGTCAATCAATTCACTTATGATGTCCAGGGCACTTGTTTCTGGAAAGAGACTTGTTTCTGGAAAGGGGAATTTTGAGAAGTAGAATCTCGAATTGTTTTGGTGCAGACCGAGCTAGTAAGACAGAACTTTGCAGGCTATCTCTGCAGAAGATTGCAACACCGTCCCTTTGGCAGTTCTATCTTGTCGGAAAATGTTATAGTTAGGGATGGAAATTTCAAGGTTTTTGGTGGTTTCCTAACTCAGGATTCAGACATGGCTAAGACATCCGGGTTGGCAGAATATGCTAAACCAGTGAATAAAGCAAACTTAGGGAGGAGGCTTCTAATGTTAACATGCATGAAACCAAGGCTTTTACGGTTACAGAAGTCAACAAATGAGAGCACCTGGGGAGAAGGAGTAGAGCTGGGCACTGCAGGTCCTGGATTAACCTCTACATCACCAGAGGAACAGAGGAGAAGTAGGATAAGGGTACGGCTAAAGGCTATAAGAAATGGCCGTCAAGACACTTGTGGTTTCTAGCTAACATTACATCAATCAAAGTATTGGAGCATGTCGTGAAGCAAAACTCAAGTGGTCAAAACCATCTTGGGTCACCGGGAGGAGCGGGTTTGCAAAACACCTTCCCAATATTGAGTTTTGCCCTCAGAACAGCCTCAATTCGTCGGGGCATGGACTCTTCAAGGTGTCGAAAGCGTTCCACAGGGATGCTGGCCCAAGTTGGCTGGATGTCAAAGGCACTTAAATATTTTGTCTTGCCCATTCACACTCTGAATGGCACAGATACACAATCCATGCCTCAATTGTCTCAAGGCTTAACAATCCTTCTTTAACCTGTATCCTCCTCTTTATCTACACGGATTGAAGTCAATTTAAAAAGTGACATCAGTAAGGGGTTAAAGATTTCGCCTGGATTCACCTGGTCAGTCTTTGTCATGGAAAGAGCACGTGTTCTTAATGTTTTGTACACTCATTGTATATTTTCTTTATACAGACTAGTAAAAGATAAGTGAAAATTGACAAATTATCCAATGGATTATGATAATTTTCTGGTAAAAAAAAAGCTTGGGTAGTCTGCCTGAGAATTGAGGGTAGTTTGCACCCTCTATTTGTAGTTGCTCCATGGCTCAGATGGTTAAATGGAGACAAGGCTGTTTGGCTTATCTCAGTCACGAAGAGGAATACATTTTCATCTGTTTCTAATCAATAAACAATGCCATTCTGGTGGTTGGTGACATTCAAATAAAACCCAAACGTAGGCTGAAAAAAAATGAAAATTGGGTATGATGATGTCATTTGTTAATAAACACATTTTTTATTTAACGAGGCATAATCCTGTGATTTAAATTTAACCCTCAAAACAACAGTTTAAGTTGATTACTTTTTGCAAATCCAATGTATTTTCCACATAGACTCCATGTCTCAATATGTTGACAAATTACATTGAAATAACGTTGATTCAACCAGTTTGTGCCCAATGGGCAGCCTCCTGTGTTGATCTTGTGTGTGTTCGACTGTGGCCTTGACAGAGGTCTTACTGACCGACACGCAGCATGTCAATAAATGTCAATTTTGCAAGTATACACAGTGTGAGAGGTCATTCACCCAGGCAGTCTGCTTCGCGTTCACTTAATCTACCCTCATGTGAAAGTAACATGACTTCAGGTGTGGAAAAATCTATTTTTCCATTCAATAAATACATCATCTCAAATTATTGCAACCAGAAGTTTCTCTTTAAGAATGAATGAAAGGTTAGTGCGTTTCTTTAATCTAATCATAATATGGACTTGTATATGTTCATATATAATATATCATAATTGCACTATATGTTATTTTTGCAAAATGCTATATACTGTATCCACTTTACAAATAAGAGAACTCTTACAGAAATATATGTCGAAAGACGATCAAATGTGACACATAAGTAACATTTTAATATATTACTATAGAAAAAAATGTATTTGTGGCATCTATATATCAAGCAAATGTAGCAAACACACATATAAAGGTACCCAAAAGCATTTATTTCTGATGAAAAAGCGTTTTTTTAAACAACACAATTCTTGAAACTTTGATAATATAACAACATTTTTGGTATTAAGAAGTTGCTTGAATAGTCTGCTATTAAAGAACCATCAGTCACAGCATTTGATTGGCTAAAACCTTGACTCCTGAGAGCAAATAGGGAATGTTCAAATGAGGAGGGGGCGGGTTTTCAATAAGTAAACAACGCTCAATCCGTTATAAAACTGGCCACATCTCCTTCATCCTCTTCACAGCATCCAGTGAACATTGCTGATCAATTCTTATTGTGAAGCCATGGCGATGAAGTGGAGTGTAGTTTGTCTCGTGGCAGTGGCCATGCTTGGCTGTCTGTGTGTTGCTCAGATTTGGCCACCCTCCATTAAACCAGTGCAGCAACCCTTCAGACCCAATCGTCCACCACCTCAGCAGCCTCAGCAACCACCGTATCAGAAACCCAGGATCCCACCAAAAGACCAAACCCAGGCCAAGCAGAAGTTTGAGACACCATTGGATTGGACCTATCCTCTGGACCCAAAGCCAGAGCCCAAGATTATTGGGGGCTCAGAGGCGAGAACCCCTGTGGCTGCCAATTCAGTGAGGGCTGAGTGCAGGGAGAACATGGTCCACGTGGAAGCGAAGCATGACCTGCTGGGGATCGGCCAGTTGATCCAGCTAGAAGACCTCACTTTGGGAGACTGCCCTATGTCTGGATTCGACAATATCAACCAGGTGCTCATCTTTGAGTCTCCGCTGCAGTCATGTGGCAGCCAGCTAAGGGTATGTATTATAATGATGATAATAATGAACTGTATTTATATTATTTGAAAAGCAAAAGGAAAAATGATAACCCCAAATGAGTGCTAAGTGGTAAAAAAAATACAAGCCCAGGTATTTATATTATATGTAGGGCATTATTGTACATGGCAATTGGTTGTCAATTTACCTGAACAAATGGTTGGATAAAAAAATCTCACATTTCTCACAATCTCACGTCCTTTCCACAGTAAATTGGTCTATTTTAATTACATTTGTGAATGTATTAACATTGTTGTGATTGTTTCTCAGATGACTACCAACTCCCTCATCTACATCTTCACTCTATATTACAAACCCAAACCTCTGGCAAACACCCCCCTCATCAGGACAAATGACGCGATGATCAATATTGAGTGCCACTATCCAAGGTGGGAGGAGCAAACCTAGGTCCAAATAGTACAGACTGATTTAGCTTGCCTGCCACAACGGAACTAATGAAACAGTTCCAAAAGTACCAATCCTGCCCACCCAGCATGTAGTATAAGATAAATCAAGCAGACTTGAAGTATTTCAGGAAATAAGCCAGGGTAGCCCCAACCCACTAGCAGTATTGGGTAAACTCAATTCAATCAAACCTGCATTCTAATATATATATATTAGAATGCAGGTTTGATTGAATTGAGTCTCTAGGTGCATGTGAATACAGTACCCCCACTACACTGCTTCACTACCATTAAAGTGATCATACTTTCACCACACCCACAGTGCACATTTATTTGGCTTCTTAGTTTAAAACACAATTAATATTAAAAACAGGTGTGGTGATTCCTATACAGACGTACAACACATGTATAAAAAACATTTGTAAAACAATGTCTCTCTCCTCCAGGAAACACAATGTGAGCAGCCTGGCCCTGATCCCAACCTGGACCCCTTTCTCCGCTGCTAAGTATGCAGAGGAACTCCTGTACTTCTCCATGAGGCTCATGACTGGTGGGTAAAGATGCAGTGTAGAGAGGGTCCACACTAAAAAGCCAATTTCCCGGACCCAGATTTGGACTTTTCCTGGACTAAAAGAACTTTCAGTGGAGATTCTCCACCGAGTTCTATTGAAACTCTTAATTGAGTGTACTTTTTAGACCAGGAGTACGCAAATGTAATGTTACAACTTCTCTTGGCAGCTGACTGGCAGTATGAGAGGGCCGGTAACATGTACGTGTTGGGTGATATGGTGAACATCGAGGCCTCTGTCATGCAGTACTTCCACGTTCCCCTGCGTATCTTTGTGGACAGCTGTGTGGCCACCCTGGAACCCAACATAAACGCCAATCCCAGATATGCCTTCATTGAGAATCATGGGTAAGTAAGGGAGAGGGTTCAGTCAACACTAGGGGTGATTTCGTGGACATAGATTAAGCCTAATCTTGGATTTAAATGCTCTTTTAAACTGGACTAATGAACATGTTATTTCTCAAACATGGTTTAGAATAGTCCCAGACTTTAACTAATCTGGAATTAACAGTCTGATTTCTAGAAAGAAATTTTGAGCTAGTCCAGGTCTAAGTGAGGGTATAAACTAAACCAAGAAGGAGGCAGGTTTAACTTCAGAATAATGCACTGTGTCAAAGGCAATATAAACTCAGCAAAAAGAGAAACATCCCCTTTTCAGAACCCTGTCTTTCAAAGATAATCCATAAAAATCCAAATGACTTCACAGATATTCATTGTAAAGGGTTTAAACACTGCTTGCGCAATGAACCATAAACAATTAATGAACATGCACCTGTGGAACGGTCATTAAGACATTAACAGCTTACAGACGGTAGGCAATTAAGGTTACAGTGATGAAAACTTAGGGCACTAAAGAGGCCTTTCTACTGACTCTGCAAAACACCAAAAGAAAGATGCCCAGGGTCCCTGCTCATCTGCGTGAACGTGCCTTAGACATGCTGCAAGGAGGCATGAGGACTGCAGATGTGGCCAGGGCAATAAATTGCAATGTCCGTACTGTCAGAAGCCTAAGACAGCGCTACAGGTAGACAGGACGGATCGTCCTCGCATTGGCAGACCACGTGTAACAACACCTGCACAGGATCGGTACATCCAAACATCACACCTGCGGGACAGGTACAAGGATGGCAACAACAACTGCCCGAGTTACACCAGGAACACACAATCCCTCCATCAGTACTCAGACTGTCTGCAATAGGCTGGACTGAGGGCTTGTAGGCCTGTTGTAAGGCAGGTCCTCAGGTCCTCAGACATCACTGGCAACAACGCGCCTATGGGCACAAACCCACCGTCACTGGACCAGACAGGACTGGCAAAAAGTGCTTTTCACTGACGAGTCGCGGTTTTGTCTCAGCAGGGGTGATGGTTGGATTTGCGTTTATCGTCGAAGGAATGAGCTTTACACTGAGACCTGTACTCTGGAGCGGGATCGATTTAGAGATGGAGGGTCCGTCATGGTCTGGGGCGGTGTGTCACAGCATCAACGGACTGAGCTTGTTGTCATTGCAGGCAATGTCAATGCTGTGCGTTATATGGAAGGCATCCTCCTCCCTCATGTGGTACCCTTCCTGCAGGCTCATCCTGACATGACCCTCCAGCATGACAATGCCACCAGCCACACTGCTCGTTCTGTACATGATTTCCTGCAAGACAGGAATGTCAGTGTTCCGCCATGGCCAGCGAAAAGCCTGGATCCCAATCTCATTGAGCACGTCTGGGACCTGTTGGATCGGATGGTGAGGCCTAGGGCCATTCCCCGCTGAAATGTCCAGGAACTTGCAGGTGCCTTGGTGGAAGTGGGGTAACATCTCACAGCAAGAACTGGCAAATCTGGTGCAGTCCATGAGGAGGAGATGCACTGCAGTACTTAATTAATGCTACTGGTGGCAGAATTAGGTAACTCATTACACTTGCATGAAATGGTTGTCCAAACTTGGCTTTCTGTTGCAAAATAATATTGTTATGGGGTATTATTTTATTAACTGCAATTATTTTCAATGTTTGCTTTTATCTTCTGCATTGTTTTATTTTGATTGTTTGCTCCAGTCTGTGCTCATACATACAATGCTTGAATATTTGTGGTCCAAACGAGGCTTCTGAAGCAACCTCAGATCATAACCACCTTCACATAGTGCATATAATTATGCTGCGTTTACACATGCAGCACAGGTCTGATCTTTTTCCGCTAATTGGTCTTTTGACCAATCAGATCAGCTCTTTTACCAATAATTGGGTGTTAGATCAGAATTGGGCTGACTATGTTAACACAGCCTCTGTCAAGAGTCATGTTCCCCTGCTCAGACGTTGCTGACGCATACTAGATGTTACAAAGAAAACAGTCATCTGAAGTTTTTTATTCTGGATTAATGTAAGAATCCTATTTGTGATGTAATTTAAGATCTGTCCAGGAAACCGGCCCTAACTGTGCAAGTGTGTTAAGTAACCTTGACTGAGGCAACATCTAATGCCTATGCTTGAGTTGTGAGGGCAACCAGGGCAGTTTAATGAGTGCCCTGACTGTCATGTTGTTAAATGTGAGTCCAGCTAAAGCTTCCCCCTGCCACGGTCTGCCCCTCCCCCTTCCCTTGCAACATCTGTGCCCCCATAGGTGTCTGATCGATGCCAAAATGACAGGTTCCCACTCCCAGTTCATGCCTCGTTCCGCAGACTACAAGCTGTATTTCCAGGTGGAGGCTTTCAGGTTCCAGAGCCAGAGGGGGAGTGACCCAATTATTCCGCAGAAAACAAAGATACCTTTTCAGCCTGCGGCAGATTATCCCGCTACGCTCGACATGGTGAGTTAATTCATTCAGTTCAATACTACTTTATTTATCCCTCACAGGGCAGGTATGCAGACAAGCAGAAATAATACTAACAAATAACACGGAAACATATCATGAGACATCAGTTTTGAAAATGGTGTATTTATCCTATGCTTTAATTGTTACAATGGCCCTGTTCTTGGTAAATCCCAACAGATCTTCCTTACCTGTCACCTGAAGGCAACCACAATCGCTTTCCCCATTGATTTTGAGTACAAGGCCTGCTCTTTCATTAATACGTAAGTGTGTACGTTCTACATCTGGGTCAAATACATGTTACATTAATGAAATAAATGTTCATACTTGATGACACAGCATATGTTATGCAATACATGAAAGGCATATTTATGTTACGTCAATACTGCAATGCTGGTTTGATTGAATGTAGCCCTAAAGCTGCAGTTTGTTAACAGGTGGAGGGAGGCTGGTGGGAATGATGGAGTGTGTGGCTGCTGTGACTCCACCTGTAGCAACAGGAAGGGACGCGATACCACTACACATCAAAAACCAGCAAGTACGTATGAGACAACAAAGGTCTGCTTTTTAAGATAACAACAATGTGGAAACCTCAACAATACTTGCAGAGAATGTTTGAATATATGAAAAGTCAATATCTGCTTACTGTTTTCTTCTCCTAAAATCTATTTTTGAAAGTGTTTTATTCACCACAAAAATAATGATTAATAAAGGTAACTTTTGAGAGCAGATAAACAGTGAGTGGATATTGATGTTCTTCACCTAGCTGTCTTTGTATTGTCCAGCTGCTGAAGGCTACTTTTGGATATGTGTAATGACCCTCCTGTTCTTGTGTCTGCTCTCTTCTCAGATATATGGGAGGGAGATGTTCAGCTTGGTCCCATCTTTATCTCGGAAAAGGTTGAGCAATAAATTCAGACCCTGCCATTGGCATGCCCATTGAAATAAACAAAGTTGATGGTTCATCATCGTCTGTGTCTTCATTCCTGCTGTTGATGTTATGCACTAATGAATTAAAAACTAAAGCCATGCACTAGTTTAGGTGCTGAACAGATAAAAAAAGACCTAGGCCTATTAATCAAATCCACAACTCTGTTTCCAAAAGTCACTTATTATTATGCTCATAACATATACCATATTAGACCATAATAATGCTGATGTTGCCTTTGTCTGCTTGATTAAGTCTCCTTGTAGCCTATTATCCAATGTCACAAACATATGCTCTCAGATCAGTATAAAGGGAAACCTAAAATAAATAAACCTTAACCTAAAACCTATAAACCTTAGATCATTTTTATGAGCCTAATGTGTAAATGTATGTTGGAAGGAATGAAATGTATAAAGGAAAACAGGGTGCTATTTTAAACTTTTTTTAACAAGACCAGACGAATAATCCGTTGAGGTGTTAGGGCACCCACACGTGGTGGATCTCCTTGAAGTGCTGGGTCATTTTGGTCCTTTCCCTAATCTGTAAATGCTTAGTTTGACCACATGGGGCGGAATACTATAATTATATTTCAGCACCCAAGCAACTGAACAACTCCTCATGGCATTTATAGTGTCGATGAGACAAACAGCCCAATCCCCATTGTCAATGGCGGTATTATTGAGCTAACATTTAGGTCTATTCCCTGCAATCACAGCTTTGCCAAACTACAGTTTTCAGCAACAATTCATGGCAAAGCTTTCACAAACAAGTATTGTATGGCAGTTAAGACAATCCACATTTTTTGTGTTATTAAATAGCAATCCTGCCTGTCCTTTTATGGTGCTCTATGGAACCCTTAACTGGAGGTTAAATATATTATCACATGCATAGGCTACCACCCACCCTCTCCAGTACCTTCAATCACCTGACAGGACCATTTAATATGCTTTGTTGCTATAATCTGTGTTTGACCTTGAATGGAAAAGCATGTTTTCTGTTGTCTGTACCAATACCCCCTCCTCCCTGCCTGCCCCTCCCTCTCTGCACCGCTGGCCCATCTCCGCTTCGTGTCACAGGCATCATCACAGCGGCAGACATTTGGCAAGGCAGGCAGCGGACTGCGGGTGTGTGGCTGGTCTGGCGGCATCGGGAAAAGATAGGGCTTTTTTGTGTGATTACCGCAGTGTTGTTCTTTTTCTCTGCTGTTTTCAGGCTGTAGAGTGGATAGCAGCTCAAGGTAAATGTGATGGTGATGCTGAGTACGCGTATCTGATTTGACTAGATCGAGGTCACGGGGATCTGTAACAGCGTGGCGGTAGGATAGAGGGAGGGAGAGCGAAAGAAACTGGTCTGTCCGTGACTGTGTCCGTCTGTCGCGCGCTCCGTGGTTGTGAATGGACTGCTCCCTCTGTGATTCTCTGCAGTCACTTTGAGCCGTTTTTGGAGGAAGATGGCGGACAGGGCTGAGATGTTTTCCCTCTCCACCTTCCACTCCCTCACTCCTCCAGGCTGCAGGTAAGACAACAAACCCGCCCACGGGGCAATGAAGGGCGACCGTGCAGAGCGGGTATCTCTGTGACAGAGTCGATATTCACACTTATAAACACAGGGTCGCTACAGTATGTGTAACAGTTATCAGTTCTGTTGATATTATAGCATTGTGTTATCACCCAGAAACGGAAAGCATGATTATCGGAAGCTGATGAGCTCTACGTCTAAATAGGTCTAGGACTGCGCGCATTGCGTATAGCTGATGCTGTGTTGGTTTCGGCTTTGTCTTTGTCTCTTGCATGGTGTGAGTTCGTATTAAAAATACCCTTCATCTACACACAAAACATAACTGCGTTTCAGAGCAAAGGAGAGAGGAGGAATGGTCACAAAGGACAAGTCATTGATTTGTGGCCGTCACGTCATTTGCCTTGCTGGCAGGCCGCATTCTCTCTCTGAATCAATTACCTCAGAGGTAGGGGGAGTGAGGCCCACGCCCTGTTGAGATAAGCATAGCTCGAAATGGGTGCTGAGCTGTTGCTGACACGTTTTGTTTAATATCAGTAGCCGGGGCGGCAGGGTATCCTTGTGGTTAGAGCGTTGGACTAGTAACCGAAAGGTTGCAAGTTCGAATCCCCGAGCTGACCAGGTACAAATCTGTCGTTCTGCCCCTGAACAGGCAGTTAACCCACTGTTCCTAGGCCGTCATTGAAAATAATATTTTTTTCTTAACTGAGTAAAATAATAAAAAAAATATTGGGTAGGTTGACACTTCACGTCTGTGCTCATGGTTTGGTGTAAATATAAGCTTAACTGTGTGCAGTACGGATTGTCTGGCTGTCAGGCATCGCTAGATTTGACTCATTCTTAGAGATGATAGCTGGAGGCAGCAGCCGTCACTACATGACCTGCTGTATCCTGTGCATGTGATAATGAAACTTTGAAACTACTAGGCTGTTGCTAATGCCATAAGTTAAAAAAACAAACAGCTTATTGATCAAGTAAATAACATTTTTCTTTCTAATTGAACATAATATAACAAAATACAATAATGGCTGTGGACGATAATGGGAAGATAAATGTTACAGATTATGATAATATTCCTTGTCTTTGGATGATCAGATTTAGTTATGGATATGACTCTAATATTAGTTATTATTTTAATGCATTAAATTTGCAGAATCATATGGTACTGTATTCCCAAACTGGGGTATGTGCAGTGTTGTGGGGGGTACACCAAATAAAAATGTGATTCACGTAAAAAAAAGAAGTGTTTGTTAAAATAAAAAATCTTCACATTTTTCAAGCAGTCCATTTATATTTTCCAATGGGGCTATACATTTGGGTAAGGTTTTTCTCACCAAAGTAGCCTCACTTCACTACCCGAAAAAATAAAATTAAACCATCTAGTGTTCAGCAAAATAATAACACAATGTCAAATACAGGTAGGCTTGTCAAATAATTAGAATCCAACCGCATTAACCATTACTTTCTCGCAGGAATTCCACTAACAGTTCTTATATAGCCAAACATAGCGGTTGCTCATTCCGTTTGCTTGAAAATGGATAAATGGTTAAAAAAAAGTTAGGCTCGCATCCATAGACACATACCAGCTCTACTGGTAGTACTGCCACTATCAGCAGTAGTACACCTGCACCTGTCGATGACACAAGTTGTTCTGCTTCCACAAGCACATCCAATGCTAGCATCAGTAAATCTACATTTGTTGTTAGCCCAGCTAGCATGGACATTGACAGTTAAGAATCTGATGCAGCCAAAGAGCTACTGCCCCCTTACACGTGAAAGCACCGTACAACAGACAGGGACGTTGGACCACCGAAGAGGCACAAATATGATGAACTATATTGATTTGGGTTTCACTTATATTGGGAGTAGTGCCTTTCCTCAGCTACAGTGTGTTATATGTGCAAAAGTACTGTCTCACAACTCGCTGAAACCTTCACTCTTGCGCAGATATTTAGAAACAAAACATGCAGATTTGAAAAATAAGCCACAGGAGTTTTTTGAGCGAGAATTAAGACAACTTTCGAGTAGTAAGACGTATAAAAGCAACAGATACTATTAATAAGAAGGGACTAGAAGAGTCTTATATGGTGAGCTACCGAGTGGCTAGGACAGGCAAGCCCCATACTATTGTGGAGGACTTCATTCTTCCTGCTGCTGCGGATATAGCTGGGACAATGCTGGGGAAAAGGCCCAAAAAACTACACAGACGATGCCTTCATCAAACAACACTGTTTCACGACGCATCAGTGACATGGCAGGAGATGTTTTGAAACAGTTACGGCTTCACATACAGGCCAGTGAATTCTATGCGTTACAGCTGGATAAGTCAACAGATGTGGCGGGCCTGGCACAGGTTCTGGTATATGTCCGTTACGTTTATGGGGGGGTCAATTAAGGATGACATCCTCTTCTGCAAACCACTGGAAACCAAGACAACAGGAGAGGATATTTTTTAAGTACGGGACAGCTGTGTGACATCAAATGGACTTTAGTGGTCAATATGTGTTGGTATCTGTACTGATGGCACAAAAGCCATGACAGGGAGACACAGTGGAGTGGTAACGTGCGTGCAAGCAGTTGCTCCCGACGTCACTTGGGTACACTGCAGCATCCATCAAGAAAATGCCTTACAACTGGATTCGTTTTCCCTTTCATGCCCTGCCTCCAGTCAAATGACCGATATCTGAACAAGAGCCTCATCGAAATTGCAACAAGCAGTTCTGTGAAAATGTAATTTAATCAGAAGCCACTGCCAGATTTTGGAATAGGTGTCACACCCTGCCCATAGAGAGCCCTCAGGGTTCTCTATGGTGTTTTATGTCAGGGCGTGACTAGGGGGTGTTCTAGTCTTTAATTTCTATGTTGGTGTGAGTATGGTTCCCAATTGGAGGCAGCTGATAATCGTTGCCTCTAATTGGGGATCATACTTAGTGTGGTCCTTTTCCCACCTGTTTTGTGGGATATTATTTTGTCTAGTGCCAATGTGCGCTACGAACTGCACGTTCGGGTATTCTTTGAAGTTTCACCTTAATAAATATGCGGAACTCTACGCACGCTGCGCCTTGGTCCACTCATTATAACGAATGTGACAATAGGGCTGTGCTCAGAGTATCCTGCCTTGGCAAATCATCCTGTTAAGACACTGATGCCCTTTGCAACCACGTGCCTATGTGAGCGTGAATTCTTGGCCCTCACTAGCATGAACACTAAATACAGGCACAGACTGTGTGTGGAAAATGATTTAACACTCTCTCCAATACAACCCAACATTGCAGAGTTATGTGCATCCTTTCAAGTACACCCTTCTCATTAACCTGTGGTGAGTTATTCACAATTTAAGGTTTTAAACTGTTAGATTCTAATTCTCAGAGTAAAAAACTCTACAGACACTATGAAAGCTAAATCAAGTTGAATTCTTCCCAGAGGATCAATACAGCTGCATCAGACCAAGACATTTTCACACAAACACTGATATTTAACCCTTCCTCATAGGCTGAGTCTCCTACACATCTGTACAAACATCATTTTTTACTGCTAGACAGGACACTTAGTGATACAGGCTATAAACTTTGATTTCTCCCTTAACGTGACCTGACCTGATCTCGACCCCCGATCTCGACCCCCGATCTCAACCCCCCCCCCCCCTCCATCACTAATCCATGGCTCTCTCCCCTTATCAATGCCTGCCTCGTGATCGCTTCCCTGCACTCAACACACGGCTGTCATGGTGCCTGGTACCAGACTGTGTCTCATCTCCTCCCAGAGGATCCCTCCCATTGGATCCCTGATGGCTAACAATAACATATCCTGACATCATGTAAACGTTATACATTACCCTCTCTCTCTCAGTGACATAAATATGGATATTTCATATTCTCAGAACCCAGCAGTAAGATGGCTAAGTAAAGAGCAACATTATTGATCATTATTTGTGCCCTGGTCCTATAAGAACTCTTTGTCACTTCCCACGAGCTGGGTTGTGACAAACTCACACTCATTCTTCTGTTTAATAAATGTATCGTATAGTGTGTGTGTGGCAGGCTTACAATGGTTGCAAAAACCAACATTTGAGAGTGAGCTGACCCCGGTGCTAGGGGGGTACGCAGCTCGAGGTTGAATGTTTGAAGGGACTATAAAAAGTTTGGGAACCACTGCTCTATAACATCTAGAAAGCCATACTGTAGCACATGTATTATTGTAGATCATGTGTTCCAACCTGAACTGAACTGGGATTTTTCATTCTTACATAAGAAATGAGCGAGAGTGAGAGTGGGGTGAGAGGGAGAGGTTCTATGTTCCCTCAGCCCTATGTTCCCTCAGCCCTATGTTCCCTCAGCCCTATGTTCCCTCAGCCCTATGTTCCCTCAGCCCTATGTTCCCTCAGCCCTATGTTCCCTCAGCCCTATGTTCCCTCAGTACCCACTGAACTAATTTCAATACAAAATTTGTATTGTAATCAAATTTGGCCTTGTTTGGGGATGGAGATCATTTTTCTACCTAGTGTGCGTTGCAAGTGTTTATTTTTGCATAACATTTTGGTCATTTAGCAGACATGTTTATCACACCATAATGCCATCACACTTTGGACACCAATGCAGTATATTTGGAGTGATAGGGGCCACGAAATTGTGAGATGCTATACAAATGGTATAGAAAGGTATTTTCTATTTTGAAATAGTGTAACTTATTACAAAATACATTACATTGTATTTCAGGCCAGTGAAATACAAATGATAATATACTTAAAAGTAATTGAAATACTTATTTCAAAAACATGTAACTGAAATACTGCCCATCTCTGTTCCATCATGCAACAGTGGATAAACTCACCAATCAATATTTGTATAATGTGTGCATTTCATTACCCACCCGACCCCTGGTTTCGAAGATAGAACCGGAGGAAACAGGTCTTTAAGCATCAGCTGTCATAGCAGCTTACCGATCACTGTACTTGTACACAGCAAATCTGTAAATAGCACACTCAACTACCTCATCCCCATATTGTTATTTTTTTGTTGTTGCTCTTTTGCACCCCAGTATCTCTACTTGCACATCATCATCTGCACATCTATCACGCCAGTGTTAATGCTAAATTGTAATTATTTAGCCTCTATGGCCTATTTATTTTCTTACCTCCCGAATCTTCTACATTTGCACACACTGTACATAGATTTTTCTATTGTATTATGTGTAACTCTGTTGTTTTTGTTGCCCTGCTTTGTTTTTATCTTGGCCAGGTCACAGTTGTAAATGAGGACTTGATCTCAACTGGCCTGCCTGGTTAAATAAAGGTGAAATTAAAATAAATAATAAAAGGGCTGAGGGAACATAAGGCCTTGGAAAATAGACATGGTCCTCCTTTGAAAGGTGTGCGTTCTATGACGATTAGAATTTAGGCACATACACAGGACTATTCTATGGTTCATTCTATGGCAGCTCCTCCTGAATGGAGTTCTGGAATCCTGAGTGGAGTTGCGCTCCTCTCAGAGAATTGATAGCTCAAGAATCCACTCTCAGAATTGCGAGCTACTGTAGCTAGAATTCAATCCCATTACCAGAGAGATTGATCCTAGCTCCTAGCCCTTCCTTCCTTACCCTCCCAGGCTCTACTGCTCATTGGGACTAATGCTAACCAACCACTGGCTTATGTAAATAACATTGGGAACGACCTTGAGTTCCAGACAAGAAGATACAGACCAATCAGAGATACCGGGCAGGGCCCCACGTCATGAGGGTGAAAATAAAACACCATAAGAACAAATGACAACCACAATTGACTGAGAAAGGGGAACGGGAAACAGTAGAGGTCTCAGTAAATAGGATGTGGCAGGTGTGTGTGTGAAAGAAAGAGCTGCAAAGAGAGAGTGACAGAGGGAGAGATGGCAGTGCTTTTTCGGGACTAAATGATGGCCACAGGATTGTCTCTCCCTTGTTCCTTTCAAAACAGGAAATAATACTTTCACTCCAGATGGTGGCAGCTTGGGTGCAATTATTTTGCTATTACTGTTCGGTGAGATCATTTAGAGTGTTTCTCTTCTTTCCTTTTCTTTCTTTGCATGGTTAAAATACAATTTTAGTGTTTTAGTATTGCAGTTCATCCACTGGTCAATAACAACACTGTAGGGCAAACCAATATGAACTGTTTGAGCTGAACCAAAATCAGATATAGTGTTATTGACTGTGGATGACCATACTTCAGAAGAGACTGTGTGTGTGTGTGTGTGTGTGTGTATGTGTGCGCGTGCGTGCCCTGACTGAGTGCTGTTGATTAATATACTACAGGAGAGGTCTGTTCTCCAATATATGAGGATATGGTTAAGCACACACAATGTGCTAACTAAATCACTATGATAAATCGAGGGATCTTATAACACAGTAGTCTTGATTTTGTGTGTGGGCATGCGTGTTTACGTGAATGTATGTTTTTGCTGTGAGTATATGCCATATATTTTAGATCTGATGTTCACATGTTTGCATTTGTATACATGTGTGTAAGTGTATTGCATGAGCTATCTGGTTTTCCAGTAATCCTGATCGGAAGGTCCTGGAATCAGGAGGGAATAAGCAGGATATTTGGGAATCCTCCCACCAGGATTTCTGGAAACCCGGGGAATTTGGGGAATGTTATCGTAATTTTGCAACCCTACCCAGTGGTGTATTTGTGCAGTAGCCTACGGTCAGTCTACATAACCTCTAAATTGTTTTCCATAGGCACCATTAGCCCTATGGGAGCTCTACTTCACACATACATATGAGAAATATATCCCATTATATCTTGTCTATTGTTCCCTTCATAAACTGATGATGCATCAAAATAGTGACAGCACAGCGTGCGTGGAGTTAACTTGATTTACTGACATTTTCATTTCCATTTGGAATATTGGCCAATGACAGGCTGCTTTTAGCCTGCTTTTGTATAGAGAGAACATGGGACTACATACCCTATACAGTGCTTAATTTGTAAATTGGGAGGTCCCGGAACACATGGTGAGGCAAAAACAAACACATGGTGAGGGGGGGGGGGGTTTATCCAGGGCGGCTCTTAGGTACCGGGACACATTGAGAAACATTGTGTCAAACACAACGTAGCAGCCAAGTAGCCTACTATCTATGGTGGTGAAACTCTCCAAGGTGCTGATTCATTCAAAGTATTTTAGACTTATGCACATACTTGAGTATAGCTGCAGGGCTTATGCAAGTCCGAATTTCTTGAAGCCTAAATTTTGAGACATCAAGGTACAACAACATTTTTAGATGACACTGCAGAACACCCATAATATCCACACATACAGCTGTGGGGCTTACAAGACCCCAATGTCATATCGTTGTCATGACATCAATGAAGCAGTAGAATAAATATCACAATATCGGAATAAACTTCAAATAAAATAAATCAATGTAGGTTACAGCAGAACAAGCAAATATGAGAATATATAGGCCTCCTGCATATGTGATAATGTGAAGCACATATTGAGATTACAAACTTGTTCTGTGACATGAAGGTAAAGGGAAAAAAATCCTACCTTAGTTTTCAAAACCTCCCACATTGACTCTCCCCATGTCAAGTCCATTTAACTCCTGAGAGTCAACTTCTTGCTCAAAGCCATGAGATGAGCATGAGGCTGTCATGCCTCCGAAAGGCTGTTCTGAAGACTCTGGCTGTATTGTCAATTTATTTTTTCATTTAGCCTGTTAACCTGTGTGTCCTCTATAGGCATGTCTGCAACGCTTGCTGCCACGAGATGCTTCTTGGTACAGGCATCTTCAAAACCTTTCTCATCAATTTTTTTTATTTGGCTTTTCCATGATTCAAATGCAGTAGGGAGACGACTAGACTAGGCTACATAATGTGATTACGTAGGACCTCTTCACTAGCTGACCGCCACCTGTGTCAAGATCAGTTACTTACCCCACTGGCCCTCCCCATAACCTCTATGTACAAATAAGAGAGCAGGTCTGAAATCAGAGTGGCAGGATAGGATGATTACAGAGAAGGATCACAAGGCTTTTACATGATGGTCTTTCTGGGGATCGGGAGAAATTACGAGGCAAATTTATTTAATATTGATCACTTTTATTAGAATGTCTACAGTGTGAACAGTGAAATAATGAATAAATCATGCTGCGGAAGGTACCGGATCTGGGCCAATAGGTGCCGGAACAAACAAAGTCAAATCCGAGAGGTGCCGTATCCTGTTCCGACAGGATTCGGCTCAAATTAAGCACTGACCCTGGGATATAAACCATAACCACCAGAGGAAATGTTTCCACAAATGTGAGTACTGAATAGTGTACCTAAATACATATGAACACCTTCAAATGTTGCAGTCTCTCTCGCTCTCTCTCTATCTAATTTGTATCTCTGTTTGGATGTGTGTACAGTATGATCTTTATATGCCGAGACCCTGGTTCTCTCCTTTTGTAGTTTCTATTCTCTATGATTGCAGTGTGATTGAGGATTGATAACCCCTTGCCTCTTTGGGTGGCTATTTCAATATGATCTCTTTTTTACATTCTGCCCCTTTTGAAGCCAGCTGGATGGGGGAAGGGTGGAGCAGAGGGAGGGTAGGTGGAGAGGCATTCTCCAGAGCAGGATACTGCCACAGAGTATAAGAGGCTTAAATAAAAACACATTTTAGACTAAGAGTTGTCTCTCTCTGCCCCCTCCCCATCTCTTAATTTTTCTTTCATTCTTTCTCTCTCATTCTCACCCTATATTGCATTAAAGAATGACCATATCAATGATGGTAACTGAAATAGCATGTTTTGTTTGTGTGTTCTTTTTCCTTTACTTTCCCATTTCCAAATGGGTCATTTTTGGGTAATCCTTCATGATTCAGTTGCATCAGTAAGATCGTAATCCTTTTTTTATTTTTATGGTTTATTTCTATTCGCTTTTGCGCAAGCCTCAGAATTATATCAGAACTTATTGAAAAGTCCTCCTACAAATGAATTCATTTTAATATGAAATCCAATGTTATTATCAGACTCAGCCATGGATATCAACATGTCATAAGCACAAAGATGGTCCGCATTCACATGAATACAATCATGTGTTTTCATTTGGCTATGTTTCCTGAGGTAGTAGATGTCCTCCAGACCAGAAAGTGTGTTTGTGCGGGTGCATGCACATGTCTCTCTGTGTGCCTGATTGAGAGAGACTGAGATAAAGCACACATGGGTAGATTGCTTGGTACCTCAGTCACATACCCCTCCTTGACCTTTTTTCAAAAGACCAAAACATACTCTTTAGATTCCACCAGACAGCAACCCTGACAGTTGAACTTTCACATTGAGTTGAGCAGTGAACACAGAGTGGAGACAGCCACAGATGAGAACATGGAGGCGAAGGAACTGCTCTGGGCCTGGTTTCCCAAAAGCATCTTAAGGCGAAGTTCATAATTAGAACCTTCGTAGGAGCATTGTTAAATCTCGGAGCTGTTTCCCAAAACCATCGTTATTAACGTTGCACTTGAAACATAAATCATGTGATTCTATGTGACTGCTGATAACTTCAGAACAAAGTTGACTACAAATATTCCAATGTCTTCGCAATTCATACAAACAAGTGACGTACAAAAATATGCTTCAAATGAAAACCGAGATGACGACATTAAAATATGAACAGTAGGTTATAGGCCTATTTCAATCATATTGAATTACATTTCATGTTCAATCAATTGAGTTCTATTTTGCTATTTAGGCTACAGTCTGTAATTTGTCTCAACAAATTTCATGATGTGTAGCTCAATGTGTGCGATGATGTTCGAAATTGGTGATTTTTATTGGGTAAGCATTATAATAAGCTACCTCCAATTAGAGGTCGACCGATTAATCGGAATGGCCGATTAATTAGGGCCGATTTCAAGTTTTCATAACAATCGGAAATTTGTATTTATGGGTGCCGATTTCCGATTATTAAAATATATATATTATTATAAATTTTTTAAATACCTTTTTATTTAGCTAGGCAAGTCAGTTAAGAACACATTCTTATTTTCAATGACTGCCTAGGAACTGTGGGTTAACTGCCTTGTTCAGGGGCAGAACGACAGATTTTCACCTTGTCAGCTCAGCTCAATGCAGTAGAAGCCAAGGTAAATTGCTAGCTAGCATTAAACTTATCCTATAAAAAACAAGCAATCATAATCACTAGTTATAACTACTGATCCAGTTTAGCAGGCAATATTAACCAGGTGAAATCGTGTAATTTCTCTTGCGTTCATTGCACGCAGAGTCGGGGTATATGCAGCAGTTTGGACTGCCTCGCTCATTGCGAGCTAATTTGCCAGAATTTTACGTAATTATGCCATACATTGAAGGTTGTGCAATGTAACAAGAATATTTAGACTTAGGGATGCCACCCGTTAGATAAAATACCGAACGGTTCCGTATTTCACTGAAATAATAAACGTTTTGTTTTCGAAATGATAGTTTCCGGATTTGATCATATTAATGACCATAGGCTCGTATTTCTGTGTGTTATTATGTTATAATTAAGTCTGATTTGGTAGAGCGGTCTGACTGAGCAGCAGCAGGCCCGTAATCATTCATTCAAACAGCACTTTTGTGCGTTTTGCCAGCAGCTCTTCGCAAGCACAGCGCTGTTTATGACTTCAAGCCTATCAGCCTAATGGCTGGTGTAACCAATGTAAAATGGTTAGCTAGGTGTGCGCTAATACTGTTTCAAACGTCACTCGCTTTTAGATTTGGAGTAGTTATTCCCCTTGCGCTGCAAGGGCGCAGCTTTTGTTGGTGCGATGGGTAACGATGTTTCGAGTGTGGCTGTTGTCTATGTGTTCCTGGTTCGAGCCCAGGTAGGGGCGAGTGGGGGGACGGAAGCTATACTGTTACACTGGCAATACTATAGTGCCTATAAGAACATCCAATAGTTAAAGGTATATGAATTACAAATGGTATGGAGAGAGAGTCCTATAAATACTATATTAACTACAACCTAAAACCTCTTACCTTGGAATGTTGAAGCCTCATGTTAAAAGGAACCACCAACTTTCATATGTTCTCATGTTCTGAGCAAGGAACTTAATCGTTAGCTTTTTTTACATGGCACACATTTTTACATGGCACATATTACTTTCTTCTCCAACACTTTGTTTTTGCATTATTTAAACCAAATTGAACATGTTTCATTATTTATTTGAGGCTAAATTGTTTTATTGATGTTTTATATTAAGTTAAAATAAGTGTTAATTCAGTATTGTTGTAATTGTCATTATTACAAGTAAAATAAATGTTATAAATCGGCCGATTTAATCGGTATCGGCTTTTTTGGTCCTCCAATAATCGGTATCGGCATTGAGAAATCATAATAGGTCGACCTCTAGCCTCAATATTTTTGGCCGTAGGTAGTAATATCTCTAGGATCTGATCCGTCTTCAGTATTGAGAAATAATTAAAATATTAAGGTCAGATTTTAATGGAGAAAGCACTCCCTTTCTTTCAGTATTGACACTATTCCACAACGACGCACTTAGCAACTGTTCTCCCTAAGTGGTAACATGCGTTTCCCAAAGCACATCTTCAGCCGTTGTAGGAAAGATGCATTGTTAAAACCCTCGTAAGCCTAAGCTCCATCACTATCGGGAAACCGGGCCCTGTTCTGTTTTGCTCTGCTCTGATATGATCACAAATGGCAGAAGGAGAATGGAAGAACAAGTCTGTGGTTCAAGAATTGGTCATCAGTCTGAGGGACAGAGAGAAAGTGAGGAGGAGAGAGTGAGAGGAAGGGAGAGAAGGAGAGTATCGATGCTGATATCATAGTACAGCACTGGCTATAGACCAGCAACAGGGCAGAGACAGGGACCTGTCTACTTTAACCACACTACAAGTCAAATCACATCTGATACAATACACAGACACAACAGAAGAGATGTAGGATAGAATGGCAGTGTGGTTTACAATGGAAGACACATATTCATGGATCCCCCTTCCTCCTCAGTGTCAGATCCAGGTTGTAAAAGACTGGGTTGTGACATGGTTTTGGTCTCTTGTCTCCATGCCCTAATAAGGCCACCACTTCCTCTCTAACCTCATGATTTATGCAGGATCACGTGCAGAGGAAGGTACCAGTCACTGCTACACTGGCTAAGGAGAGTAGGGGGACACATTATGGTGTCATACACATTGCAACTCTGCTTAAGCTGCGAGGGGGCATGCTGTATTATGTAGTGATACATTTTGTCCAGTCAATGCCACGGGGCTCTTCTCAGTATTCTAAACAGACTTCCTCCCCTCATTTCCTTGTGACAGGGTCAGGGTGAGTTTGAGGTTGAGAACTAGAAAGTGAACAAGAAAGGCAGAGGTAAAAGCAATTGAGCGAGAGAAGGCTATTGGTCTTGTGCTTGCATATTACCCCCAGTAAGTATGCAGCTTTTGGTGTGACACACATTCCTCAGTGCTTGCAGGTGATGGGAAATGGAGACACATTTAACTGTGACACACATTGCAGGGCTGCAGGAGAGCCACATCACTTAGCACAGACAGACTGACTGACTGACTTTGTGTTTCTATGTGTTGGCCGGGTATGGTTCTCAATCAGGGACAGCTGTCTCTCGTTGTCTCTGATTGGGAATCATACTTAGGTAGCCCGTTTTCCCTCCTTTCAGTGTGGGTAGTTAACTTTGTTTGTGGCACTAAAGCCCTGTAAGCTTCACGGTTGTTCATTTTGTTTCTTGTTTTGTTGGTGACACTTTAAATAAAAAGGAAAATGTACGCCCACAACGCTGCATGTTGGTCCACTTCTTACGACGGCCATGACAGTGGCCAGTGTGTGCTTGTTTGCTAACTTTTTGTGTACAGCTTTGACAGTGTTACTGATAGTAGTGGTGGCGCTTGGTTTGCACGTGTAAATTCAGAACACACAAAATTCTATAATAGAATTGTGATAGTTGACATGTCAAATTAAAAGCTTATTTAACACGTCAAATAGTGTTATGACGTGTATCTTTCTTGACACGCAAAGACCCAAACTGCGTTCAATGGGCCTCACCCTAATAATTTGGTCTATTGTCACCTCTTAATTTTGCTTACTGTTCTAACTTGGTGGTGCACATGTAGCCTATAACTTGTTTTAGAGAAATGTAATCATTGAATATTGTAATGATTTTCATTGTCTTTTTATATGCCCCCTTTATTTAATTTACGGTTCTGACTTGTTGAACAGGGAGAACACTGTAAGAACGGCTGTTCTGAATTCTTTCGCTGTACATTTCACAAGTGCTGAACAAATAGTTATATTGACTACATCCGTCCTAGCTCGCTCATTAATGTCTTAATCGAAATTACGGATTGCCTCTTATCGCTTGTTGTCCCCTTATGCCATAGTATGAACATCTCAATTGTCAGTAGAAACCACATTTGTTTAAGCAAGTCAGCCATATCAGCTATGGTTTTTTTAAATGCAGTAAATGAGGCTGAATGAACTGTTTCACTGCCAGGCAAGGCTCCGCTGATAGCCAGCTGTCTCTTATCGCTTGTTGTCCCCTTATGCCATAGTATGAACATCTCAATTGTCAGTAGAAACCACATTTGTTTAAGCAAGTCAGCCATATCAGCTATGGTTTTTTTAAATGCAGTAAATGAGGCTGAATGAACTGTTTCACTGCCAGGCAAGGCTCCGCTGATAGCCAGCTGTAGCAGTGGTAAGGTGTTGGGACAGCTTTATGTAGGCCCAAACAGTTTGTGGGCACCGTTTGTCACCGTCATAGTAAAATTAATGTATTGTTTAGTGTTATGTTGTGTAGTGGCTTTGCTGGCCTGCATCCCACATTTCTTGGGGTTTGCCCCACCAAGATTTACATGCTAAAATCGCCACTGATATTAGCGTAAGTGTTGTGAGCTATGTGTAAACATTGCTGCTATTTGAGCTAATTCTACTGATGATTATTATATGGTTTTCTTCCTCAGTTTTCTGTCTGGATGTGCTGCGTCGGGCAGTCACATGTGTAATAGCATTCATTGATTAACTGATCAAGTGCCAAGGAGAAACGGAGCCCTCAAGGACGTGGGTGTATTATTTTGGGTGAAACGTTGCAGATAGAAATGTAAAGTATAGAGCTGAGGTGAATACCTATTTCTATTCTGTAATATTAAATTAATTAATTCACATTCTTCTTCTCTTTACCGTGCTGTGATTGGCTCAGGGCCACTCCCTGGAGTTACTGCGGCTGGAGGTGATCTCACCTCGTTTAACCTGTATGTGAGTCACTCCCCCACACACACATGCGCACAACACACACACACACACACACACACACACACCACATACAAACACACTTCCCCATCTGCCCCTCTCTCATACCACAGCTGATGATGGGTCTCGTCCCCCCCATAAATCTGAAACATTCGTTTAGCCTCATCCTCCTTTTCCCATCTGGCTCTCCCTCCTTACTCATCTCTCTTCCCCTCCCTTTCTCCATTTCCAATCAGCCAATCATGTGTCTTCATTCCCCCTGGTGTGTTGACAGCTGCCATGGCGACACGTATGGAGAGCCAGCGGTAGTGATTTTCCATCATGACACACAGACACAAAAACACACACGCACATCCTGCTTCTGTTGATCTGGTATAATTGGTATTGCTCTGTTGGAGAAAAACAGGTCTCCTGGAGATTCACTGGAGAAGGAGAGAGAAGAGGGGGGAGGAGGGTAGGGGAGGAGGGTAGAGGAGGAGGAGGGGAGAGGGCGAAGGAAGGAAAGTGGAGGAACTGATATGTGACCTCATCTCCTCCCTCCTCCTCTGAGGTATTAACATATTTTGAATCATCAATCATGTATTTCAATAGTCCAATGTTGCTTCCTCTCCTCATCCCTTTACCTGTTCTAATGTACGATCATCCACCAAAGGTTTTTCTTTACATAACCTTCCCAGGTTTATCTATATTTCTAGACTTGGGCTTGTGTAAAGGGCAATTCCATGCCAGGATGGCCCAAAGATATTTATGATGTTTTGGATCTTCCTAAAATGAAGGTCCTTTGGGGGAAGGATTTATGCATAACTTTAAAATCTGTATCCAAAATAATGATTGAAAAATTGAAAATTAGAGATGGAATCCGCATTAGGGTAAACGGCACCTTTGTTATTGTTTTTATTTTGTGGATGAAACGGAGGTAAGCTGCATCGAGCAGTGTGGTAAAAATCAATTGCAGTTTTTTTTATTTTTTTATTTCAACTATTTAACCAGGTAGGCTAGTTGAGAACAAGTTCTCATTTACAACTGTGACCTGGCCAAGATAAAGCAAAGCAGTTCGACACACAACAACAACAACACAGTTACACATGGAATCAACAAATATACAGTCAATAATACAATAGAAAAGGTATATGAAAATAAGGTAGGATAAGGGAGTTAAGGCAATAAATAAGCCATAGTGGCAAAATGATTACAATATAGCAATTAAACACTGGAGTGATAAATGTGCAGAAGATGAGTTTGCAAATAGAGATACTGGGGAGTAAAATAAAAACATAAAAATAACAGTATGGGGATGAGGCAGGTGCAGTAATCTGTGAGCTGCTCTGACAGCTGGTGCTTAAAGCTAGTGAGGGAGATATGAGTCTCCATCTTCAGTCATTTTTGCAGTTCGTTCCAGTCATTGGCAGCAGAGAACTGGAAGAAAAGGCGGCCGAAGAGGAATTGGCTTGAGGGGTGACCAGTGAAATATACCTGCAGGAGCGCGTGCTACAGGTGGGTGCTGCTATGGCAACCAGTGAGCTGAGATAAGGCGCGGCTTTACCTAGCAAAAACTTATAGATTACCTGGAGCCAGTGGGTTTTGCAACAAATATGAAGTGAGGGCCAGCCAACGAGAGCATACTGGTTGCAGTGGTGGGTAGTATATGAGGCTTTGGTGACAGAACGGATGGCACTGTGATAGACTGCATCCAATTTGCTGAGTAGAGTGTTGGAGGCTATTTTGTAAATGACATCGCCAAAGTCAAGGATCAGTAGGATAGTTTGTTTTACTTGGGTATGTTTGGCAGCATGAGTGAAGGATGCTTTGTTGCGAAATAGGAAGCCAGTTCAAGATTTAATTTTGGATTGGTGATGTAAGTCTTGAAAGAGAGTTTATAGTCTAACCAGACACCTAGGTATTTGTAGTTGTCCACATATTCTAAGTTAGAGCCGTCCAGGTGTGGGTAGCGATCGGTTGAAGAGCATGCCTTTAGTTTTACTTGCATTTAAGAGCAGTTGTAGGCCACGGAAGGGGAGTTGAATGGCATTGAAGCTCGTGTTGGTGTTGTCTGCGTAGAGGTGGATCAGAGAATTACCAGCAGCAAGAGAGACGTCATTGATACATCATTGATGTATATAGAGAAAAGAGTCTGCCCGAGAATTGAACCCTGTGGCATCCCCATGGAGACTGCCAGAGGTCCGGACAACAGGCCCTCCGATTTGACTTACTGAACTCTGTCTGAGAAGTAGTTGGTGAATCAGGCGAGGCAGTCATTTGAGAAACCAAGGCTGTTGAGTCTGCCAATAAGAATGGTGATTGACAGTAGAAAACCTTGGCCAGGTCGATGAATACAGTTGTACAGTACTGTCTCTTAACGATTGCGGTTATATCGTTTAGGACCTTGAGTATGGCTGAGGTGCACCCATGAACAGCTCTGAAACCAGATTGCATAGTGGAGAAGGTACGGTTGGATTCGAAATGGTCGGTGATCTATTTGTTAACTTGGCTTGCGAAGACCTTAGAAAGGCAGGGTAGGATAGATATACATCTGTAGCAGTTTGTATCTAGTGTCTCCCCCTTTGAAGAGTGGATGACCGCGGCAGCTTTCCAATCTTTGGGGATCTAAGACAATATGAAAGAGGTTGAACAGGCTGGTAATAGGGGTTGCAACAATTTTGGTGGATAATTTTAGAAAGAGAGGGTCCAGATTGTCTAGCCCGGCTGATTTGTAGGGATCCAGATTTTGCAGCTCTTTCAGAACATTAGCTATCTGGATTTGGGTGAAGGAGAAATGGGGAGGCTTGGGCATGTTGCTGTGGGTGTGCAGGGCTGTTGACCGGGGTATTGGTAGCCAGGTGGAAAGCATGGCCAGCCGTAGAAAAATGCTTATTGAAATTCTCAATTATGGTGGATTTATTGGTAGTAACAGTGTTTCCTAGCCTCAGTGCAGTGGGCATTTGGTAGGAGGTGCTCTTATTCTCTATGGACATTAGTGTCCCTGAACTTTGTGCTACAGTTTTGTGCTACAGGATGCAAATTTCTGTTTGAAAAAGCTAGCCTTAGCTTTCCTAACTGCCGGTGTATATTGGTTCCTAACTTCCCTGAAAAGTTGCATATCGCTGGAGCTATTTGATGCTAATGCAGAACGCAACAGGGTGTTTTTGTGCTGATCATGGGGCATGCTTATTTAAGATGGTGAGGAAATCACTGTAAAAAAATAACCAGGCATCCTCTGCTGACGGGATGAGGTCAATATTCTTCCAGGATACCCTGGCCAGGTCGATTAGAAAGGCCTGCTCACTGAAGTGTTTTAGAGAGTGTTTGACAGTGATGGGGTGTGGTTGTTTGTCCGCAGACCCATTACGGACGCAGACAATGAGGCAGTGATCGCTGAGATCCTGGTTGAAGACAGCAGAGGTGTATTTTTGGAGGGCAGGTTGGTTAGGATGATATCTATGAGGGTGCCCGTGTTTATGGATTTGGGGTTGTACCTGGTAGGTTCATTGATAATTTGTGTGAGATTGAGGGCATCAAGCTTAGATTGTAGGATGGCCGGGGTGTTAAGCATGTCCCAGTTTAGGTCACCTAACAGCACGAGCTCTGAAGATAGATGGGGGACAATCAATTCACATATGGTGTCCAGGGCACAACTGGGGGCAGAAGCTGGTCTATAGCAAGCGGCAACGGTGAGAGACTTGTTTCTGGAAAGGTGGATTTTTAGAAGTAGAAGCTCAAATTGTTCAGGCACAGACCTGGGTAGTAAGATAGCCTGCAGAGTTCTATCTCTGCAGTAGATTGCAACTCCGCCCCCTTTGGCAGTTCTATCTTGTCGGAAAATGTTACAGTTAGGGATGGAAATTTCAGGGTTTTTGGTGGTGTTCCTAAGCCAGGATTCAGCTAGGCACTGCAGGGCCTGGATTAACCTCTATATCACCAGAGAAAAAGAGGAGGAGTAGGATAAGGGTATGGCTAAAGGCTATAAGAACTGGTAGTCTAGTACATTCGGAACAGAGAGTAAAAGGAGCAGGTTTCTGGGCACGATAGCATAGATTCAAGGCATAATGTACAGATAAAGGTATGGTAGGATGTGAATACAGTGCAGGTAAGCATATGCATTGAGTGACGTTGAGAGAGATATTGTCTCTAGAAACATTATTTCCACCTCCCACACATACAGTGACCTCACCTGGTTTAAATTAAGTGTTAACTAAGGCATAATGAGCAGGGGTAGAGGCTCTACATTGAAATAAGGCAATACTTACTAACCAAAACAGCAATGGACAAGGCATATTTACATTAGGGAGAGGCATGCGTAGCCGAGCGATCATAGGGGTCCAGTGAGTGGCTCAGCGGACCGGCGATTCAGGCAGCTAGTGTGCCGGGGCAAACAAGCTAGCAGAAGGGCCTTAGAGGGACGTCGCAAAGGAAAAAGTCTGTAGCCCCCTCGTGCTGTTTCATTGGCAGATGTCGTGGATCAGCAGGGCTCCGTGTGGTAAAAGGGTCCAGGTCAATCGTCAAAATAGGTTGATTGGCCAAAGAATTTATCCAATGGGCCTCTTAAGCTAACAGTCCGATATGCTTTACACAGCTAGCGGGCTGTGGCTAGCAGTCTAGTAGATGGGCATTCAGGGGACGTTGTGACGGAGGAGCCAGATCGAAAAAAAAGTTGGGCGAATTACGTTGGTAGTACAGTCGTGATGGGTCAGCGGGGGTCCAGGCCAATTGGTAAAATAGGTTTTGTAGTCTAAGGAGTGGATGATGGACCTCTTCGGCTAGCTGGGAGATGGGCCTAGCTAAGGCTAGCTCCAGGCTAATTGGTTCTTGCTTTGGGACAGAGACGTTAGCCAGGAGTGGCCACTTGGATAGCAGCTAGCTAGGTGCGATGATCCAGGTGAAAAGGTTCAGAGCTTTGCGGTTGGAATCCGGAGATATGGAGAAAAATAAGTCCGATTTGCTCTGGTTTGAGTCGCGCTGTGCAAACTGGCGAGAGTTGTCCAGGCTAAAGGTAGCTGATGACCTATAGCAGTGGCTGGCCGACTACTAGCTAGTAGCTAGTTAGCTGGCTAGCTTCTGTTGGGGTTCCGGTTCAAAAGTAAAGAAAGTAGCAGATCCATACCATATTGGGTGAGGTGAATTGCAGGAGAGTATGTTGAAGTTGAGGTTAAGAAAAATAAAAAAAAAAATACAGTATATGTGAAGGAAAAATAAATCAAAATATATATATATACACGGGACATGCCAAGAAGAGGAAAAAGACGTCTGACTGCTACGCCATCTTGGATAAAGTACATATTGGTGTTCTATCGCACAGTGATGTTTGAGGCGGAAAAACTGTGTTTGTTTGCAGTCACTTCTTTGGTGTTGTAACATCCCGAACGGACATGGCAGTTTCACCATTCAGGATTCCAGCTTTAAAGCTGTGAAATGTGTGATTATTTTGGCCTCACCCAGTCTTTCTTTTAGAAACTACAGCGATGAGTCTGTGGATGCTACAATGCCAATATTAGTGTCATCTGAAACCTTACTGTGTATTCTATAATATGAGTAGACAAGAAAATTTATTGACATTCATTTATGGACATTTAAAAAATATAAATGTCTCCAAAGAACGCTTTTTGGATTTTGTAAAATTTAGACATATTGTTTTAAACAATATACTTTACAAGTACATCATAATTTCTAGAGTGGGCTCTCTGCTACTTTTATTGACTGCAGGCTGTGATCTGTATAATTTAAGGATGATTGGGTATGTGATATTCACGTTAGGAATCAAATCAAATCACATTTTATTTTTACACTATGCAGTATTTAGTTTTTTCATGTGTTATTTCTTATATTGTTACCCCATGAAATCTTAGGTTTTATTACATACAGTCAGGAGGAACTATTGGATATAAGAGCAACGTCAACTTACCAACATTACGCTTTCCTGAAGCGGATCCTCTGTTTGGTCCACCATCCAGGACAATGAATCGGATCCCAGCCGGCGACCCAAAACAACGGCGCCGCAGAAAGGGCAGACGGAGCGGTCTTCTGGTCAGGCTCCGTAGACGGGCACATCGTGCACCGCTCCCGAGCCTAGTACTCGCCATGTCCAGTCTCTTGACAACAAGGTAGATGAAATCCGAGCAATGGTTGCCTTCCAGAGAGACATCAGAGATTGTAACGTTCTTTGTTTCACGGAAACATGGCTCACTCGGTATACGTCATCAGCGTCGGTACAGCCACCTGGCTTCTTCATGCATCGCGCCAACAGAAACAAACATCTCTCTGGTAAGAAGAAGGGCGGGGGTGCATGCCTTATGATTAATGAGACGTGGTGTGATCATAACAACATACAGGAACCCGAGTCCTTTTGTTCACCTGACCTAGAATTTCTTACAATCAAATGCCGACCGCATCTACCAAGGGAATTCTCTTCGATCATAGTCACAGTCGTGTATGTCCCCCCCCCCCAAGCAGACACATCGACGGCCCTGAAAGAACTTCATTTAACTCTATGTAAACTGGAAACCACATATCCTGAGGCTGCATGTATTGTAGCTGGGGATTTTAACAAGGCTAATCTGAAATCAAGGCTCCCTAAATTTTTATCAGCATATTGAATGTGCGACCCCGGGCTGGCAAACCCCTGGATCATTGTTATTCTAACTTCCACGATGCATATAAAGCCCTCCCCTGCCCTCCTTTCAGAAAATCTGACCACGACTCCATTTTGTTGCTCCCAGCCTATAGACAGAAACTAAAACAGGAAGTGCCTGTTCTCAGATCCGTTCAACGCTGGTCATACCAATCGGATTCCACGCTTCAAGATTGCTTCGATCACGTGGACTGGGATATGTTCTGCATAACATCGGACAATAACATTGATGAATACGCTGATTCGGTGAGAGAGTTTATTAGCAAGTGCATCGGTGATGTTGTATCCACAATGTCTATTAAAACATTCCCCAACCAGAAACCGCAGATTGATGGCAGAATTTGCGCAAAACTGATAGCACGAACCACTGCTTTTAATCAGGACAAGGTGACCAGAAACATGACCGAATACAAACAGCGAAGCGTCAATATAGAGACAAAGTAGAAACGCAATTCAACGGCTCAGACACGAGAGGTATGTGGCAGGGTCAACAGTCAATCACGGACTTCAAAAGGAAAACCAGTCTTTGCCAGCTTTGAGGACAATACATTGCCACTGATATGGCCCGCTACTAAAACCTGCGGGCTCTCCTTCACTGCCGCCAACATGAGTAAAACATTTAAACGTGTTAACCCTCGCAAGGCTGCCGGCCCAGACGGCATCCCCAGCTGCGTCCTCAAGAGGATGCGCAGACCAGCTGCCTTGTGTGTTTACGGACATATTCAATCAATCCTTATCCCAGTCTGCTGTTCCCACATGCTTCAAGAGGGCCACCATTGTTCCTGTTCCCAAGAAAGCGAATGTAACTGAGCTAAATGACTATCACCCCCTAGGACTCACTTCCGTCATCATGAAGTGCTTTTAGAGACTAGTCAAGGACCATATCACCTCCACCATACCTGACACCCTAGACCCACTCCAATTTGCTTACCGCCCCAATAGGTCCACAGGCGACGCAATCGCAGTCATACTGCACACTGCCCTAACCCATCTGGACAAGAGGAATACCTATGTGAGAATGCTTTTCATCGACTACAGCTCAGCATTTAACACCATAGTACCCTCCAAACTCGTCACTAAGTGCAAGACCCTGAGTCTCGACCCCTCCCTGTGCAACTGGGTCCTGGACTTCCTGACGGGCCACCCCCAGGTGGTGAGGGTAGGTAACAGCATCTGAACTACCTGTTCACCCATGACTGCGTGGCCATGCATGCCTCCAACTCAATCATCAAGTTTGTAGATGACACTACAGTGGTAGGCTTGATTACCAACAACGACGAGATAGCCTACAGGGAGGAGGTGAGGGCCCTCGGGAGTGTGGTGTCAGGAAAATAACCTCACACTCAACGTCAACAAAACAAAGGAGATGATCGTGGACTTCAGGAAACAGCAGAGGGAGCAGTCCCCTATCCACATCGACAGGACAGTAGTGGAGAAGGTGTAAAGTTTAAAGTTCCTCGGCGTACACATCACAGACAAACTGAAATGGTCCACCCACACAGACAGCGTGGTGAAGAAGGCGCAGCAGCACCTCTACAACCTCAGGAGGCTGAAGAAATTCGACTTCTCACCAAAAACACTCAAACTTTTACAGATGCACAATCGAGAGCATCCTATCGGGCTGTATCACCGCCTGGTACGGAAACTGCTCCGCCCACAACCGTAAGGCTCTCCAGAGGGTAGTGAGGTCTGCACAATGCATCACCGGGGGCAAACTACCTGCCTTCCAGGACACCTACACCACCTGATGTCACAGGAAGGCCATAAAGATCATCAAGAACAACAACCACCCAAGCCACTGCCTGTTCACCCCGCTATCATCCAGAAGATGAGGTCAGTACAGGTGCATCAAAGCGGGGACCGAGTGACTGAAAAACAGCTTCTATCTCAAGGCCATCAGACTGTTAAACAGCCACCACTAACATTGAGTGGCATACTGACTCATACTGACTCATCTCTAGCCACTTTAATAATGAAATTTATGTAATAAATGTATCACTAGCCACTTTAAACAATGCCACTTTATATAATGTTTACATACCCTACATTACTCATCTCATTCTGTTCTCTTTACCATCGACTGCATCTTGCATATTGCGTTCGGCCATCGTTCATTCATATATTCCTTTACACTTGTGTGTATAAGGTAGTTGTTGTGAAATTGTTAGGTTAGATTAATTGTTAAATATTACTGCATGGTCGGAACTAGAAGCACAAGCATTTCACGACACTCGCATTAAAATCTGCTAACCATGTGTATGTGACAAATACGGTTTGATTTGTTTAGCAGTCTGATGGCCTTGAAATAGAAGCTGTTTTTCAGTCTCTCGGTCCCAGCTTTGATGCACCTGTACTGACCTCACATTCTGGATGATAGCGGTGTGAACAGGCAGTGGCTCGGGTGGTTGATGTCCTCGACGATCTTTTTAGCCTTCCTATTCATGCTGTTGAGTGTGTGTGCACGTGTGTGCGTACATGTGTGAGTGCATGCACGCCTGTGTGTGTGTTTCATGTTGTGGTGAAAATGTGTCACTGTAGAGTCTTAAACATGTCACTACAGAGCTTTCATCCTAATCAGACACACACACACACACGTATGCATTCACATTCACTGCTGACATGTGGCTTGCCTTAAGCACACACAAGGCTTATAGACCAGATTGAACCATCAAAAATGACCTCCGTTATCCTAATGTCAGTCAAAATTAGAAACAAACAAAAATACTCACATGTACACACGCACACACACCAGCCCCTGACCATGTTACAAAGATAATGACTGCTTGTTAGGAGAAGTGAAATGCTGAAGCTTTCATTAAAGTCCATTTCACAGTATACAGTGCTGCTGCTCTCCTGAGGATACTTAATGCCATTTAACAGATGGCATATTTGACTCTGTGATATTTAGTTATTTCTATTGGTATGATGTGTAGATGTTTGGATATATTTACAGGCTCCAATTGGGTAAAGCTGCTCTTGTTGTTTTTTGTTGCAGTTTCTGGTAACAGTCAGTGGTGAATGTGAGGTATGATTTCAGTCTTACAGGCATCATGAGCTTGATGTGTCAGATACAGCGATTCAAAACAAATACGATTATTGTGCACTTCAATAGTTTATTCAGTCTACATGGAAGCTAAACAAACACCAAATACATCCAGTCTTGAGAAGATATGCATTTAAGTGTCAAAAATAATATTTTCACATTTCACTGTGTTTCTGTAAGTCATTTACTTTTTCACTCAGCATCATGATGCAATCAGCAACATGGCTGAACCTGTGTTCACATCGATGTTGTCTGGGAACTAGGAGGTTGTTGTTGCAATGCCAGAGTAGAAAGGAAACAACCTTACAACTGAACTGAAAATATTAGCAGATGTCATCTAACAAAGACCACAGCTTTAACCCAATGATGTCGATGCTTGCTTTAACCACACTGGACCAAAGCCAAACTGACCCACAGTGGTTGCCATGGGTAATATGTATATTATAATGAGCAGAATGGTTGCCATGGGTAATATGTGTTCTAAAATAACCAGAGTGGTTGTTATGAGTGATTCAGAATAGTTTCCATTGGTGATTGATGTTCTAGAATGGTCAGAGGTGGAATAGATTCTGTGTGAGGTTTGGGGTGGTAGACTTCTAAGAACGGTCGGTGTCTGTGTTGGTTTGCGGTCATGATCATGCTGGTCAGGTTTAGGCTGCGGTGGCAAAGCCCACTTGGTTGCCTGTGCGGTCGTAGACGGAGTAGTACTGCATGAGGAATACATCTCCCAAAATCCACAGGGGCTGTCCGTTCTGGGACGGCAGGTAGGTGGGGGTGATCCCCACGGAACAGGCCTGGTTGTTCTGGATAGAGAGGAGAACACGCATGTTGAGTGCAATATACACACACACACACACACACACACACACACACACACACACACACACACACACACACACACACACACACACACACAGGCAGAAAAACATACATGTAGTACTGACACATGGCTTAGACATGCACAAGGCTTATGGACCAGCTTGGCCTTCATTATCCGAACATCCGTCATAGATGGTAACACACGGACAGACACACACAAACACACACGACACACTAACTTACCTGCTGAATGTATGCAGATGGCGGCAGGGGGAAGTTGACTCCATTGATGGTGAAGGTGAGAGTAGGCAGGCTGTTGATCTGGTTACAGTTCACTATGTACTACATCAACAAACAATTCACAGACATGAGTGACACAAAACATCCCTGTACTGGTTTACTCTGGTCTGCACTGGTTTCCCCAACCTCTACTTTCTGGATTACACTGTTTTTATGGTGTCAGTTAGTACTGGTCTGCTATGGTTTATAATGGCTTCCTGTTACCTGTCCGTACTGGTCCTGCTGGGCTCCAATGGACTGCATCAGCGTTCCCATGATCTGTCTGGGTGCAGTCAGCATGGAGGTGCCGGTATCCACGATGGCCTGGCAGCCCTGCCCACACCACCCTGTCTCCTGACCGTTGATCTGGAACCTGGAGATGTACAAGGGTTTGTGTTAGACAGGCAGACATTGACAGCGGCCTTAGACATTTTCAATCCCAGCCTTTCCAGTTTCTTGGTGGTTCTGATGTCGGTGTATGGTTAAGTATGTTTGGTTGGTGTGGTTGATCCTGACCCTTGGATGCCGATCTGCCAGTATGTCTGGGAGGTGACGGGAGTCCAGTAGATCTGACCCTGATACTTGGTGTTGTCCACTCCTCCGAATGACAGCTCACTGCCCTGCTGGCCGCCGCTGCACAGAAAGAGTTTTAAGTCATCTAACAGTTTTACAAATAAAGTAGGCGGTTGGCAAGAAGATGGTTCACTCACAGAAGACACTTTTCTCCTCAAAAATCTTGTGCCTTATATCAGTGATATAGTTTCTGGAGCAGGAATAATGAATATAACATTGATTATGTACATAATTAAGTAAGTACATTTTTAAAGTATATTTCCTGGTCAACTGGAAAGCGAACACATTGGCTTGCAGAAGGTTCTGTGATATCTGTGTGTATTTTATAATTAAATCCGGTAGTAGTACATTATATGTGTGGTAAGTAAGTAGTGGTAGGGGTACAGATGTCGGATCTTAACTTGATCACTTTTTTGTCACTGCTCATTTTCCTGCTGCATCAGGAAATACAAATGAGCCTTGTGGGTCCCTGTAAAAAGAGCAGTTGTCTTTCTGTCCATGCTGGGGCAGTCTTATCAGGGCTTGCTATTTAAACATCAAAATCCTCTCGCTCGCTGAAACGTTAGGTCTGGGTCAAATTACTGCAACATTCAAATGTACAAACATGTATCTGAAATGCAGTCATATACATAAACAACCGTCGTTTGATATAGCGTATTAACAGAAGATCGATATTGGTCTCCACTAGGCTATGAGAAGTTTCAAGTGTGTCCTAAGTTCAAAATTGAGTTAAATCGTGGGGTGAAGTGGGTTAGGGCTTCTGCCTTCAGCGAGCATGTATAACCCTACCATTCCAGCCCATACCTTTCTGGCACAAATATCTCAGTCCCCCCCAATTTACTAGATTTATTTACACATTTTAAAAATGGACAGTCGAAGGATATTTAACCCCCGATCTTAATTATAAATGACCATATCAGACACTTTTGGATAACATAAATAGGAAACCAATAAAATTGTAACTAAGGGCTACACCAAAATTAGTGTCGTGTCAATTCCCACAGTGGATACTTTATTTCTATTGTATGGAATGCTTTTCAAATGGATAAATCACCCACAGTCTGTTCAAAAAGTACTCTGTTGTTCTGATTACAATACCAACCAGAGGGTGAACATATCTTAAAACACTTTGGTTGCAAGCAGGACTAAGGTAACACTGACATTGTCCTTTAGGGAGTGGTAATAAATGAAGTGTGAAAAGGTGTGAAAACCGCTGCTGTTTGTTCCCTGGCTGAGATGATGAATTGATTTGGGCCATCTGATTGACAGATGTAGGCCTACTGTAGAACGATAAACCTTCCTCCAGGGTGGACGCTTGTCCGTGTTTTATAGTTCGGCTAATTATTATTTGTCATTATAGTTCTAGTCCTTGGTGTGAATTGGAAGACTGTACTGTGTGCCTTTTTAATATTTCATTAAAGCTGTCAAGTTGTTCATACATTTGAGCCTATCGAAGACTATTTTGTTGACTCATTTTACTTCTTAAACACATTTAAATAAATGCAATTAACTTGTCGTCTCAGGCTGGTCACTAGATCACTCAGCATTGGATGCAAACTCATGAGGTTCGGAGTGAGCTGCTTATGGCAGATCACAATGCTCTAGCGAGCGTTAAGAATATTCTGAATACTGATGATACATAGGCGCTTCATTTTGTTTTATTTAGTTTTAAGCCTTCCCCAAACCATAGCCTTAAACTTAACTGAATTAATTCCTGAACTGTTAACCTTTTTGAGTTGTTTCTGTTTTAATCATGTAACCACGCAAAATGAATGTGTCAAAAATAGGCATTGATCCATGAGTCAAAGGGCAGTGGGCCGAATTTGAACTCATGCCGACTCTGACATATATGTGCCGTGGTCAGTGGCTGTAACCGCTGGATCACACAGGATTTGAGGAAAACAATGATTCATTCTGCCTATTGCTTTCCTTCAACATATAATAAAACAGTTCCCTAACGAAAAAACATCTACCCCCTAAGAATATGGCCGTTTATTATAATCCACGTAAGAATGAACACGAGACGCCGTAGCCTACATAAGGTAGAATGTAGGTACGGTACTGCTTTGTGTACAAACACGCTTCCAGCTGCTCACTGGAACAGTTCTAAATCATTCTTCAGATATTCAAATCCTCCTTCCGCAGGATTATTTTCCTCTTGGTGCGAAAGGGGTCCAATTAAGAGCTGACATCTGTAGTGGTATATGTGTGGTAGATATGCGGTATAAGTGATGGTAGGAGTACTGACCTGGTCAGGTAGAATGCAAATATGTTTGCCTGCAGAAGGTTCTGAGACATCATGTTGTCCATGACGGGAGTCTCTTGTCCAGCTGAGATGGAAGGGTAGGACAGGCCAAGGATACCATCAAACTGGGCCACAACAAAATTCTGACCTGGCTCGTCAGTACTCAGACCAATCTCCTGGTTGTTGATGACAATACCACCGACCTAAAGAGGTGACAAACAACACACACTCAGCATCATGGACTTTGGATTTATTAGAATGGAAGTACATGTACTGTTGTGGCTTTTTATTGCATGTAGTGAAGAATAACTGTGGTAGAAGTAGTTAAGTATTTGTAAGGTTGTTATGGTGGGACTCACGTTGACGGTGTCATATCCGAAGACTCCACTGAGACTGCCAGCTCCATAGGGCAGGTAGAAAGTTTGCCCATTAGCTGAGTAGGTGGACGACTGCTGGGGGTTGAACTTTGTGTGGGTGTCTGCAGGAGGAAGGGACACAAACAACTTAAAGAGGAAATATACAGTCTACAATGTATTTATCTGGGAAGTGTGTAGAAGTGATATTACTGTTGAGGAAGTAGTAGTTAATTGATACACATAGTAGATAGTTGTAATATTGTCATGAAGCTATCCAGCTGTACTCACTGCAGGCCTGAGTGTTGCAGAGTACAGAGTCAACCCACAGGTTGGCAGAGCCAGTGTCAAACAACACCTGGAAGGACTGGGGGGGAGTACCGATGGTGATGGCTCCATAGTAGGTGGTCTGGAAAACACAACAGGGAAAGTACAGTTGACAAAAGATAGAGGGGCTGCTAATACATTCATACAACAACGCATCAGATCTAGAGTGGTTGGCGTGGTTTAGACTCTACTTCATGGAGTTAGACGTTATCTTGACATGGTTGTTATCTAGTTAGACCTAGAATTCACATTTTCTAATTTAGCCTACATCGTACAATTTCATTCTGGAATATGAAAATAGACTACTGTGGACAGACAGGACATTGAGTAACATTCTAGATCGACCATAAGCTTGTGTGTTATAGCATGTACGTACGTCGGCGTAGTTGTTGATGTACATGGTGGCGGAGCCAGCGAACTCGTCAGGAAAGTATTTGAGAGCGGGGTCTTGGTAGGGCAGGTGTTCTCCTTTCTCCATCATTCTCTCACGGATTGACTTATGCTTCACCAGAGGGATCCTAGGGTAACAAGAACACAGATAAACTCAGATATGAAGTCAAACTCTGCAAATGCAAATAGGTAGAGAGAGCGATAAGAGTTATCATTGACTATGAGAGATGAGAAAAGAAAATTGTGTTTTAGGGAGAATTTAGTGAAAAAGAGCAACTGGATGGAGTGAAAAATAAATAAAGTGAGTACTAACCTGTGGATTCCCTCAGCGAGCACAGCACATACCAGCACAATAACCAGACACTTCATGGTCACTCCTGAAATCACAACCAGTGGTGGATACATCTTAGCTTGGGTCAGGACTGATCTTATATACTGTACCAAACACACATATGTGCACACATGAATACAAGCGGGTGTGATATGGGTACGTGTGTGTGTGTGTGTGTGTGTGTTCACATCCCTTATCAGACTTAAGGAGGTGACTATCAGCTTCTTTTTCCCCTGACTCCACATTCTCTATTCAGTGTGCAGGCAAGCCTCTGCTCCCCTGTACCGATAGCAGCGTAAACCAAACATTACTATTAGTTTACTGAACCTTAAGGGAGATAACCAGATTAGATAAGATACAGGGCTCTATTATAACAAACCAAAGGCATTGGTAAATCTTTCCGCTTACGGTAGCGCTATAGGTTCAGTGCTGTCAGAAGTGTTTTTGTTATTTTCAACCACAATTATGAGAAATCTCCAGACACAGACATTGGTAGTAGATTGGCCTTTACTGAAGAGCTCAGTGACTTGAAATGAAAATTAAATCCAATTTTATTGGTCACGTATACATATTTAGCAGATGTTATTGTGGGTGTAGTGAAACACACGTGTTCCTAGCTCCAACTGTGCAGAAGTATCTAACAAATCACAACATTACAAACTAATCTACAAGTAAAATAATGTCATTAAGAAATATATAAATATTAGATTGATCAATATCGAAGTGGCATTGACTGAAATACAATAGAATTGAATACAGTATATACATATGAGCAAATAAAATTGTACTATTAAATCAAATTGTACATACACATGGTTAGCAGATGTTAATTCGAGTGTTGCAAAATGATTGTGCTTCTAATTTCGACCATGCAGTAATATCTAACAAGTAATCTAAAAATTTCACAACAACAAAGGAATGAATAAGAATATGTACACTAATATATGGATGAGCGATGGCCGAACAGCATAGGCATGATGCATTTGATTGTATAGAGTACAGTATATACATATGAGATGAGTAATGTAGGGTATGTAAACATTATATAAAGTAGCATTGTTTAAGGTGACTAGTGATCTATTTATTACATCCAATTTTTTATTATTAAAGTGGCTAGAGATTTGAGTCAGTATGTTGGCAGCAGCCACTTAATGTTAGTAATGGTAACAGTCGGATGGACTTGAGATAGAAGCTGTTTTTCAGTCTCTTGGTTCCAGCTTTGATTCACCTGTACTGACCACACTTTCTGTATGATAGAGGGGTGAACATGCCGTGGCTCGGGTGGTTGTTGTCTTTGATTGTCTTTTTGGCCTTGCTGTGACATCGGCTGCTGTAGGTGTCCTGGAGGGCAGTTTGTTTGCCCCCGGTGATGCATTGTGCAGACCACTCCGACCTCTGGAGAGCCCTGAGGTTCCCGGGCGGTGCATTTGCCATAGCATGCGGTGATACAGTCTAACAGGATGCTCTCAATTGTGCATCTGTAAAAGTTTGAGGGTTTTAGGGGTCAAGACACATTTATTCAGCCTCTAGAGGTTGAGGAGGCACTGTTGCACCTTCTTCACCACACTGTCTGTGGGTGGACCATTTCCACCTTCTCCACTGCTGTCTCATCGATGTGGATAGGGGCGTGCTCATTCTGCTGTTTCCTGATGTCCACGATCAGCTCCTTTATTTTGTTGACGTTGAGGTAGAGGTTATTTTCCTGGCACCACTCTACCATTGTTCTCACCTCCTCCATGTAGGCTGTCTCATCATTGTTGATAATCAGGCCTACTACTTTTGTGTCGTCTGCAAACTTGATGATTGAGTTGGAGGCGAGTGTGGCCACACAGTCATTGATAAACAGGGAGTACAGGAGTGGGCTGAGCATGCACGCATGTAGGGTCCCTGTGTTGAGGATCAGCGTAGTGGAGGTGTTGTTTCCTACCTTCACCACCTGGGGGCGGCCCGTCCTGAAGTCCAGGACCTAGTTGCACAGTGCGGGGTTCAGACCCAGGGCCCCAAGCTTAATGATAAGCTTGGAGGGTACTATGTTGTTGAAGGCAGAGCTATAGCCAATGAACAGCATTCTTACATAGATATTCCTCTTGTCCAGATGGGATAGGGTAGTGTGCAGTGTGATGGTATTGACATCATCTGTGGATCTAGTGGGGTGGTAAGCAATTTGACGTGGGTCTATGGTGTGAGGTGATATAATCCTTAACTAGTCTCTCAAAGCACTTCATGATGACAGAAGTGAGTGCTAAAAGGCTATAGTCATTTAATTCAGTTACCTTTGCTTTCTTGGGTACAGGAACAGTGGTGAACGTCTTGAAGCAAGTGGGGACACCAGACTGGGATAGGGAGAGGATTGAATATGTCCGTTAACATTCCAGCCAGCTGATCTGTGCATGCTCTGAGGACACGGCTAGGGATGCCTTTCTGGGTCGGAGCTTAGCGAGAGTTAAAACGCTTAAATGTCTTACTCATGTCGGCCACGGTGAAGCAGAGCCCACTGTCCTCGGTAGTGGGCCGCGTCGGTGGCACTGTGTTATCCTCAAAGCGGGCGAAGGTGTTTAGCTTTTCCGGATGCAAGACGTTGGTGTCCGCAATATGGCTTGTTTTCCCTTTGTAGTCCGTGATTGTCTGTAGACCCTGCCACATATCTCGTGTCTGAGTCGTTGAATTGCAACTCCACTTTGTCTCTTTACTGTTGATAGAACTTTGGCAGCTTTTTACTCAGTTTTGTTCTGATAAAATCCCCAGCTACAATAAATGCGGTTTCAGGATATGTGGTTTCCAGTTTGCATAAATTCCAGTGTAGTTTTTTTGACGGCCGTCGTGGTTCGGCTTGATGGGCAATATAGACGGATGTGACTATAACCGAAGAGAATTAACTTGGGAGGTAATATGGTCGGCGTTTGATTGTGAGGTTTTTTACGTCAGGTGAACAAAAGGTCTTGAGTATATGTATGTTATCACAATCACACCATGAGTAGTTAATCATGAAACATACACCCCCGCCTTTCTTCTTCCCGGAGAGTTCTTTATTCCTGTCTGCGCAACGTACCGAGAAGCCAGCTGGCTGTATGGATGGGGAGTATATTCTGATGTTTCCGTGAAAGAGAGTATGTTACAATCCCTGATGTCTCTCTGTAAGGAGATCCTTGTCATGAGCTCATCTACTTTATTATCCAGAGACCGAATATTAGCAAGTAATAAACTATGAAGCGGTGGATGGCGTGTACGCCTCCTGAGTAGGACTAAAAGTCCACTCTGAATACTTTTTCTCCGCTGGTGGTGTTTTGGAGCAGCCTCAAACAGCTCAAGTGAGCAAAGAGAAACGACAGTCCATCATTACTTTAGGACGTGAAGGTCAGTCAATCCAAAACATTTCAAGTTTCTTCAAGTGAAGTCGCAATAACCATCAAGCGCCTAGCGCTGTTAAACAGCCATCAATAACATAGAGATGCTGCTTCCTACATACAGACTCTAATCATTGGCCACTTTAATAAATGGATCGCTAGTCACTTTCAATAATGCCACTTACATATCTTTACATATCTTACATTTCTCATTTCATATGTATATACTGTATTTTATACCATCTATTGCATCTTGCCTATGCCGCTCTATCATCGCTCATCCCAATTATTTATATATATATTCTAAACTTTTTATAGATTTTCATATTTAACTATAAAAACAGTGGAACCCCATCCCCTACACTCCCCCCTCCTATCTTCCACTCCCTCCCTCTAAACCACCCACCCACCAAGGCGTCTATAAAAGTAAGATAAATAAGAAAGAAAAACAGTAATAGAAAAAAAACAATGGATAAAAAAGTTCAATAAAAATTCTTATCAGCACATATGGCCACTAGAACAGACATTACTGCTTAGCAAACTATACAAGTTACACTAAGTAAAAGACAGGCTCTCCACATATTGTATTAATGAGGACCAGGTTAAATCAAACTTTTGTCGGGACCCATGCACAGTGTACCTAACCTTCTCCAGAGGCAGAGATGACATCACCTCCTTTACCCACTGCATAAAGGAGGGCGGCTTTGCAGACTTCCAGTCTACCATGCCTGATGCGTGGTAGCATTCTGGTCAAAGGGAAGTACCCCAAAAATGTCAGTGATGGGGTTGGGGCTAACAGTTGTATTACACATATATGAGAATACCTCAAAAATGGGGTCCCAGGGGCCACTCAAGATTGGCATGACCAAAACATGTGTTCCACAGTCGCTGGACATCTCAAACACTTGGGGTCAACATTGGGGTATATTTTCGTCAGTCTGTGATTTGAGTAATGAAGACGGTGCAAAACCTTAAACGGAATAAACCCATGTCTTATGCAAAAGGATGATGTGTGGATACGCTCAATGTTGCCATATATCATCGGGTAGCTCGCCACCTATGTCTTGCTCCTATGCAGATTTTGTATTTGCAAAGGAAGGCGGATTAATGTTCTGTATTATATCGTATGGAGATTGTGCCCTTCAGATAAGGGTTAAGATCTAAGCACCTCTCGACTGGACACTTAGTAGGCTCGAGTGGAAATGAAGTGAAATGTTTTTTGGCAAAGCTGCGAGTTTGCAGGTATCTAAAAAAGTGGGTATGACACGGACTCTGATCCCCCGACCTAGCCATGGTAATGGCGGCTATCATTAAATCTGAATCTGTGCTGGCTAAGTTGTCATTGTCCACTGACCTACTCGCCAATTAGCTATTCTCTTGGGCCAAAATTCACCCAACTTATTGTGGGAAGCTTGTGGAAGGCAACCCGACACGTTTGACCCAAGTAAAATTTTTAAAGGCAATGCCAATCAAATACTAATTGAGTATATGTAAACTTCTGACCCAATGGGAATGTGATGAAAGAAATAAAAGCTGAATTAAATAATTCTCTCTACTATTATTCTGACAGTTCACATTCTTAAAATAAAGTGGTGATCCTAACTGACGTAAGACAGGGAATCTTTACTAGGATTAAATGTCCGGAATTGTGAAAAACTTCCGTCTTCAACTGTAAATCCTTCACATCTCAACATCAACTGTTAAGAGGAGACTGTGTGAATCAGGCCTTCATGGTCAAATTGCTGGAAAGAAACACTACTGAAGGACACCAATAAGAAGAAAAGACATGCTTGGGCCAAGAAACACGAGCAATGGACATTAGACCGTTTGAAATTTGTCCTTTGGTGTCCAAATTTGAGACTTTGGTTCCAACCGCCGTGTCTTTGTGAGACGCAGAGTAGGTGAACGGATGATCTCCACGTGTGTTTCCCACCGTAAAGCATGGAGGAGGAGGTGTGATGGTGTGGGGGTGCTTTGCTGGTGACATTGTCAGTGATTTATTTTCAATTCCAGGCACACTTAACCAGCATGACTTCAACAGCATTCCGCAGTGATATGCCATCCCATCTGGTTTGCGCTTAGTGGGACTATCATTTATTTTTCTACAGGAAAATGACCCAAAACACACCTCCCAGGCGGTGTAAGGGCTATTTGAGCAAGGAGAGTGATGGAGTCCTGCATCAATCACCCACAATCACCTGACCTCAACCCAATTGAGATGGTTTGGGATGAGTTGGACCACAGAGTAAAGGGGAAGCAGCCAACATGTTCTCAGCATATGTGGGAACTCCTTCAAGACTTTTGGAAAAGCATTCCTCATGGAGCTGGTTGAGAGAATGCCAAGAGTGTGCAAAGCTGTCATCAAGGCAAATGGTGGAGAACGTAAATTCTAAAATATATTTTTGTTATATGTTTCCATATTTGTTTTTTCATAATTTTGATGTCTTCACTATTATTCTAAGTTGTTGCTTTATTTTGACTATTTTCTACGAGTAGGTGTGTCCAAACGGTATATGGTATATGTCTACAGTGTTGGTTTGGGTTTGATTCCTGCCCACACCCTTCTGGCACAAGTAACTCAATCCCCACGATTGACTTTGTTTTGTTACACATTTCAAATATGGACAGTCTAGGATATTGTACCCCCCGATCTTGATAAGAAATGACAATACCAGGCATTTTTTTGATACCATAAATAGGAAACAAATAATATAATAACAGTAGGCTACACCAACATTAGTTTCTATTCAAACAAAGTGTCGATGAATTGCCACAGGAGATTTGCTGTGGCAAACCAGCAAAGATGATTTTGTTGAGCTGGGACACTTTTCTTTGATGTGTACATTTTCAGAGAATTCATTTAACATCATATTTGAACTTCTCCAGAAATAGCAGAAGATATTCCATTGTATTCGAGCCATGTCCGTTCTCAACATAAACTCATGGATGGTGAATCTTTTTAATAAGTTTGGTTTTTAATCAAATTAAACGAAGAACCATGAATCTGTTTTTAAAACAGCAATGTTTCTTAAAAGGATTGGGTCAAAAACATGATCATGAATCTAATGTCTTGTTTCTATGAGCATAAGGAAATGTGTACACGTAGGACTAAGGGCTCTTTGACCTGAGCGATCAGAAAAATAATGTCCAATATAAAGAACAAACGTGAATGTCTGACTGTTTTGCTGCTCATTATATTTGAATAAGGTTATAGGCTACTGATTAGGCTACTGAATAGGCTACTGTGTGCCTCCTCTAGCAAAATCAATGCCATAACCAACTGCGTTACTGCCAAGACCAGCGACCAGTTAGTATTAAATATCATCAGTAGCACTGCTGGGAATTGGCACTTTGGCACACATTTTTAAAGACACACCTACAATATTTCCACCCCTCCCACCTCAGCATAAGCACGCTGATATAAGACAGGTAAGTTACTGGCGCCAGGGTTACAAAATAACAGAGCGCTGGCTTTTACATGTCGAAATTGCCCAAGAGTGTGTGTTTGACACTAAAGCCACTTTAATACCAACCGAAAATAGAGTCCACAGTGTTATTGCTAATGGTCTGTAGAAATATACTATGAGCTGATGTTTAGTCAACATGGGTGAAGTACTATATACATACTGTATGTTTTAATTACACTCTATAGGGGACTTTCAGGCAGACATCACACCAGAATTGTACTATAATTCAGGAGCCATCAACTAAATAAACATCTGAAAAGATGTAGCAACCTTTTGGTGTGAGAAAGATGAGAGGTAGAGAGAGAAATGATAAAGAAAGAGTGATGAAAGTGAGAGGAGATAGTTTACACCATTTCGCCTGTCTCTTAATTAAAAGTAAATATATTCGCAGTGGTGTAAAGTACTTAAGTAAAAGTACTTTAAAGTACGACTTAAGTAGTATTTTTGAAGTATCTGTACGTTACTATTTATATTTTTTGTCAGCTTTTAATTTTACTACATTACCAAAGAAAATGTACTTTTTACTCTTTACATTGTCCCTGATATCCAAAAGTTCTCGTTACATGTTTAATACTTGGCATGAAAATGGTCCAATTTACACACTTATCAAGAGAACATCTGTGGTCATCCATACTGCCTCTGATCTGACGGACTCACTAAATGTTTCGTTTGTAAATGATGCCTGAGTGTTGGAGTGCGCCACTGGTTATCCATAAATACAAAAGACACAAAAATAGTTCAGTCTGATTTTCCTAATATAAGGAATTTGAAATGATTTAGTATTTTACTTTTGCTGTAGCTCAGTTGGTTGAGCATGGCGCTTGCAACGAAGGTTGTGAGCTCTATGAAATAAAGTTTGAAAATGAATGACCTCATTACTGTAAATTGCTGCTAAATGACTGTAATCTAATCTTTTGATACTTAAGCATATTCTAGCAAGTACATTTACTTTTGTTTCTTAAATGTATTAAAACCAAATCCTTTTAGACTTTTACTGAAATTGTAAGGGGTGCTGATGGCAGGGAAGGCATGAGAGCAGAACTTGGTGAATAGCCGGAGCAGTTTAATATATAAAACTAACGGCATACAAAACAACAAACACATGGGTACAAAACCCGTAGCGCACCAGTAACACATAGCACGAGTACTTACAAATAAACAATTCCCAACAAGGACATGGGTGAAACAGAGCGAACAGAAACAGCATGTAATTAGGGAATTGAAACCAGGTGTTGCGGTTTTCTTCCGGTGAAAGAGAGGCGGACCAAAATGCAAAATGCAGCGTGGTTATCTTATCTTTAATGAACGATGAAAATACGAACAATTTACAAAAAAACAATAAACGTAACGTGAAAACCGACAACAGTCCTAACTAGTGCAAAACACAGAGATGGGAACAATCACCCATGAAATACCCAAAGAATATGGCTGCCTAAATATGGTTCCCAATCAGAGGCAATGATAAACACCTGCCTCTGATTGAGAACCACTCTAGGCAACCATAGACTTTCCTAGACAACACTACTAAACACAACCCCATAAATCTAATAAACCCATAGACAAGACAAGACACACAAATCACCCATGTCACACCCTGGCCTGACCAAAATAATAAAGAAAACACAGAATACTAAAACCAGGGCGTGACACCAGGTTTGTGAAAACAAGACAAAACAAATGGAACATGAAAAATGGATCGGCGATGGCTAGAAGACCGGTGATGTCGACCGCCGAACACCGCCCGTACAAGGAGAGGAACCGACTTCGGTAGAAGTCTGGAAAGAAGTAGTATTTTACTGGGTGACTTAGATTAACTTGAGTCATTTTCCATTTTCTACTTTTACTCAAGTATGACTTTTGAGTACTTCTTCAACTGTGTTTTTGTTTCAAAATGGCTCTGAAAGAGTGGAAATGTCCATTGTTTTTGGCTGTGTCATTGGAAATCCCCTAGTACTACTGCATAATAAGCACTTAGTGTTAATCAGTAATACAGATATAAAGCACAATACACTGAGATATGAACACCTGTCCAAGGTCATGAATAACAATGTGCAGGGAAATACTTGTCCAGATATTTACCAAGTTGTCTTTTTTAATGTTAACATAATTGTAGATCTTTTATACACACACTGATACAGAAACAACAGTCCTGTAAAGAGCGCTCACCAAGGCCTGAATAGTTTATTTTCACACAGCACTTCATATTTGATGACATACCAAATTCTGTCCTGCTGGTCAGGGTGTGTGTGTGTGTGTGTGTGTGTGTGTGTGTGTGTGTGTGTGTGTGTGTGTGTGTGTGTGTGTGTGTGTGTGTGTGTGTGTGTGTGTGTGTGTGTGTGTGTGTGTGTGTGTGTGTGTGTGTGTGTGTGTGTGTGTGTGTGTGTGTGTGTGTGTGTGTGTGTGTGTGTGTGTGTGAACTAGTCATGATAGTTGATTTAGCATTGATTTTGTTACTGATTGAGCTTTGATAAGGTTTGCAATTCTGCCCTGATTTAGACAGTGATCTAGCTTCACATTTCTAGCTTCACATAACTAGCTTCACCCCAATGTATTTTCTGACCCTGCTTCACAGTGGCTCTGTATACATCTTTACGAGGCCCTGTCTGGACTGTCCTGTCCTCACTAGAAAACCTGCAATGCAGCATTTCCCTCTGAGCCTCACACAGTCTCTTACTAATGGAGTAGAGAGCTGAGTAGAGAGCTGAGCCTCTGTTTGAACTAATGGACCACAGATATACAGATGTTTTATAGAAACTAAGAAAACAGGATGATGAGCTCATTTAAGCACTGTTGTCTGTAAACTGGAGACCTGAAAAATGGAGAATAGTGCTGAACTCTTCTGTCTGCTGAGAGATCAATGCAATAAATGGAGGGTGTGAGTTCTTGTGTCTTGTGTGTCTGGTGAATGAGGCAGACCCAGACAGACAGTGCCAGGCCATATCTCAGAGCAGGCTTCCGCAGGGTTGGAGCAATCTGTGTGGACATGAGTCAGAAAGATGCTCCCCTTTGAAGGGTGGAGGGGTCAGGTACATGAGGACCGGGGGAGAAATCACAAACTGGTGTGTGTGTGTGTGTGTGTCACAAATGTGTGTGTACGTGTGTGTCTCTGCTATCTTTGCTCCTGACAATCAGTTTAAGCCTGTGTGTGTGTGTGTGTGTGTGTGGAAACAAACAAAAACATGCACACACACCAGCCCCTGAAATGGAATGTTGAAGCTTTCATTAAAGTCCCTTTCACAGGGAGGATAAATAGGACTTAACAGATAGTGTAACATCTGCTTCCAACTTACACCCTCAAACACGTAGATCCCCCCCCTGAACGCAGCTCACTTTCCAGCCCACTTTCCAGCTCACACTCTCAAACACATAGATCCCCTGAACGCAGCTCACTCTCCAGATCCCAACCACCTGAATTCTAATCACCTGTTCACACACATGTATGTCATTATCACACACTATTTAATTAAGTTCTTCACACCCCATCATTTTGAGGTATTGTTTGTTTTTTGACACACGTCTTTCATAACTCTGTTTTTCCCGTGATTTTCTCCTCCCGTGTACGATAGATTTGCCTGCCTCACTAACAACATATTTTTGCCTAGTCCCTGCCTGTACTTTAGCCTATCGGATTTCCTGTTATCAAACTATTGCCTGATCTCCCGGACTACGTTACTAGCCTTTTCACTGCCAGGTACTGTTGCCCTTTTGGACCCCCTGTGTATGACATGCCTGCCCCTGGACCCAGCTACCTGCCTCCTCCAGTGGTCCTTTTCTATAAACACCTGCTGCGCCCTGCGCTTGAAACTAGCTCTCTGTCTCCCCTCGTGTTCATTACAGATGGCATATTTGACTTGATATTTAGTTATTACTGCCATTATGTAATAAATATTTCAATAGGTAAGATTTGTATATGGTTGGATATATTTCCAGGCTCCAATTGGGTAAAGCTGCTCTTGTTGTTTTTTGTTGCAGTTTCTGGTAACAGTCAGTGGTGAATGTGAGGTATGATTTCAGTCTTACAGGCATCATGAGCTTGATGTGTCAGATACAGCGATTCAAAACAAATACGATTATTGTGCACTTCAATAGTTTATTCAGTCTACATGGAAGCTAAACAAACACCAAATACATCCAGTCTTGAGAAGATATGCATTTAAGTGTCAAAAATAATATTTTCACATTTCACTGTGTTTCTGTAAGTCATTTACTTTTTCACTCAGCATCATGATGCAATCAGCAACATGGCTGAACCTGTGTTCACATCGATGTTGTCTGGGAACTAGGAGGTTGTTGTTGCAATGCCAGAGTAGAAAGGAAACAACCTTACAACTGAACTGAAAATATTAGCAGATGTCATCTAACAAAGACCACAGCTTTAACCCAATGATGTCGATGCTTGCTTTAACCACACTGGACCAAAGCCAAACTGACCCACAGTGGTTGCCATGGGTAATATGTATATTATAATGAGCAGAATGGTTGTCATGGGTAATATGTGTTCTAAAATAACCAGAGTGGTTGTTATGAGTGATTCAGAATAGTTTCCATTGGTGATTGATGTTCTAGAATGGTCAGAGGTGGAATAGATTCTGTGTGAGGTTTGGGGTGGTAGACTTCTAAGAACGGTCGGTGTCTGTGTTGGTTTGCGGTCATGATCATGCTGGTCAGGTTTAGGCTGCGGTGGCAAAGCCCACTTGGTTGCCTGTGCGGTCGTAGACGGAGTAGTACTGCATGAGGAATACATCTCCCAAAATCCACAGGGGCTGTCCGTTCTGGGACGGCAGGTAGGTGGGGGTGATCCCCACGGAACAGGCCTGGTTGTTCTGGATAGAGAGGAGAACACGCATGTTGAGTGCAATACACACACACACACACACACACACACACACACACACACACACACACACACACACACACACACACACACACACACACACACACACACACACACACACACACACACACACACACACACACACACAGGCAGAAAAACATACATGTAGTACTGACACATGGCTTAGACATGCACAAGGCTTATGGACCAGCTTGGCCTTCATTATCCGAACATCAGTCATAGATGGTAACACACGGACAGACACACACAAACACACGACACACTAACTTACCTGCTGAATGTATGCAGATGGCGGCAGGGGGAAGTTGACTCCATTGATGGTGAAGGTGAGAGTAGGCAGGCTGTTGATCTGGTTACAGTTCACTATGTACTACATCAACAAACAATTCACAGACATGAGTGACACAAAACATCCCTGTACTGGTTTACTCTGGTCTGCACTGGTTTCCCCAACCTCTACTTTCTGGATTACACTGTTTTATGGTGTCAGTTAGTACTGGTCTGCTATGGTTTATAATGGCTTCCTGCTACCTGTCCGTACTGGTCCTGCTGGGCTCCAATGGACTGCATCAGCGTTCCCATGATCTGTCTGGGTGCAGTCAGCATGGAGGTGCCGGTATCCACGATGGCCTGGCAGCCCTGCCCACACCACCCTGTCTCCTGACCGTTGATCTGGAACCTGGAGATGTACAAGGGTTTGTGTTAGACAGGCAGACATTGACAGCGGCCTTAGACATTTTCAATCCCAGCCTTTCCAGTTTCTTGGTGGTTCTGATGTCGGTGTATGGTTAAGTATGTTTGGTTGGTGTGGTTGATCCTGACCCTTGGATGCCGATCTGCCAGTATGTCTGGGAGGTGACGGGAGTCCAGTAGATCTGACCCTGATACTTGGTGTTGTCCACTCCTCCGAATGACAGCTCACTGCCCTGCTGGCCATCGCTGCACAGAAAGAGTTTTAAGTCATCTAACAGTTTTACAAATAAAGTAGGCGGTTGGCAAGAAGATGGTTCACTCACTGAAGACACTTTTCTCCTCAAAAATCTTGTGCCTTATATCAGTGATATAGTTTCTGGAGCAGGAATAATGAATATAACATTGATTATGTACATAATTAAGTAAGTACATTTTTAAAGTATATTTCCTGGTCAACTGGAAAGCGAACACATTGGCTTGCAGAAGGTTCTGTGATATCTGTGTGTATTTTATAATTAAATCCGGTAGTAGTACATTATATGTGTGGTAAGTAAGTAGTGGTAGGGGTACAGATGTCGGATCTTAACTTGATCACTTTTTTGTCACTGCTCATTTTCCTGCTGCATCAGGAAATACAAATGAGCCTTGTGGGTCCCTGTAAAAAGAGCAGTTGTCTTTCTGTCCATGCTGGGGCAGTCTTATCAGGGCTTGCTATTTAAACATCAAAATCCTCTCGCTCGCTGAAACGTTAGGTCTGGGTCAAATTACTGCAACATTCAAATGTACAAACATGTATCTGAAATGCAGTCATATACATAAACAACCGTCGTTTGATATAGCGTATTAACAGAAGATCGATATTGGTCTCCACTAGGCTATGAGAAGTTTCAAGTGTGTCCTAAGTTCAAAATTGAGTTAAATCGTGGGGTGAAGTGGGTTAGGGCTTCTGCCTTCAGCGAGCACGTATAACCCTACCATTCCAGCCCATACCTTTCTGGCACAAATATCTCAGTCCCCCCCAATTTACTAGATTTATTTACACATTTTAAAAATGGACAGTCGAAGGATATTTAACCCCCGATCTTAATTATAAATGACCATATCAGACACTTTTGGATAACATAAATAGGAAACCAATAAAATTGTAACTAAGGGCCACACCAAAATTAGTGTTGTGTCAATTCCCACAGTGGATACTTTATTTCTATTGTATGGAATGCTTTTCAAATGGATAAATCACCCACAGTCTGTTCAAAAAGTACTCTGTTGTTCTGATTACAATACCAACCAGAGGGTGAACATATCTTAAAACACTTTGGTTGCAAGCAGGACTAAGGTAACACTGACATTGTCCTTTAGGGAGTGGTAATAAATGAAGTGTGAAAAGGTGTGAAAACCGCTGCTGTTTGTTCCCTGGCTGAGATGATGAATTGATTTGGGCCATCTGATTGACAGATGTAGGCCTACAGTAGAACGATAAACCTTCCTCCAGGGTGGACGCTTGTCCGTGTTTTATAGTTCGGCTATGTATTATTTGTCATTATAGTTCTAGTCCTTGGTGTGAATTGGAAGACTGTACTGTGTGCCTTTTTAATATTTCATTAAAGCTGTCAAGTTGTTCATACATTTGAGCCTATCGAAGACTATTTTGTTGACTCATTTTACTTCTTGAACACATTTAAATAAATGCAATTAACTTTTTGTCTCAGGCTGGTCACTAGATCACTCAGCATTGGATGCAAACTCATGAGGTTCGGAGTGAGCTGCTTATGGCAGATCACAATGCTCTAGCGAGCGTTAAGAATATTCTGAATACTGATGATACATAGGCGCTTCATTTTGTTTTATTTAGTTTTAAGCCTTCCCCAAACCATAGCCTTAAACTTAACTGAATTAATTCCTGAACTGTTAACCTTTTTGAGTTGTTTCTGTTTTAATCATGTAACCACGCAAAATGAATGTGTCAAAAATAGGCATTGATCCATGAGTCAAAGGGCAGTGGGCCGAATTTGAACTCATGCCGACTCTGACATATATGTGCCGGGGTCAGTGGCTGTAACCGCTGGATCACACAGGATTTGAGGAAAACAATGATTAATTCTGCCTATTGCTTTCCTTCAACATATAATAAAACCGTTCCCTAACAAAAAAACATCTACCCCCTAAGAATATGGCCGTTTATTATAATCCACGTAAGAATGAACACGAGACGCCGTAGCCTACATAAGGTAGAATGTAGGTACGGTACTGCTTTGTGTACAAACACGCTTCCAGCTGCTCACTGGAACAGTTCTAAATCATTCTTCAGATATTCAAATCCTCCTTCTGCAGGATTATTTTCCTCTTGGTGCGAAAGGGGTCCAATTAAGAGATGACATCTGTAGTGGTATATGTGTGGTAGATATGTGGTATAAGTGATGGTAGGAGTACTGACCTGGTCAGGTAGAATGCAAATATGTTTGCCTGCAGAAGGTTCTGAGACATCATGTTGTCCATGACGGGAGTCTCTTGTCCAGCTGAGATGGAAGGGTAGGACAGGCCAAGGATACCATCAAACTGGGCCACAACAAAATTCTGACCTGGCTCGTCAGTACTCAGACCAATCTCCTGGTTGTTGATGACAATACCACCGACCTAAAGAGGTGACAAACAACACACACTCCGCATCATGGACTTTGGATTTATTAGAATGGAAGTACATGTACTGTTGTGGCTTTTTATTGCATGTAGTGAAGAATAACTGTGGTAGAAGTAGTTAAGTATTTGTAAGGTTGTTGTGGTGGGACTCACGTTGACGGTGTCATATCCGAAGACTCCACTGAGACTGCCAGCTCCGTAGGGCAGGTAGAAAGTTTGCCCATTAGCTGAGTAGGTGGACGACTGCTGGGGGTTGAACTTTGTGTGGGTGTCTGCAGGAGGAAGGGACACAAACAACTTAAAGAGGAAATATACAGTCTACAATGTATTTATCTGGGAAGTGTGTAGAAGTGATATTACTGTTGAGGAAGTAGTAGTTAATTGATACACATAGTAGATAGTTGTAATATTGTCATGAAGCTATCCAGCTGTACTCACTGCAGGCCTGAGTGTTGCAGAGTACAGAGTCAACCCACAGGTTGGCAGAGCCAGTGTCAAACAACACCTGGAAGGACTGGGGGGGAGTACCGATGGTGATGGCTCCATAGTAGGTGGTCTGGAAAACACAACAGGGAAAGTACAGTTGACAAAAGATAGAGGGGCTGCTAATACATTCATACAACAACGCATCAGATCTAGAGTGGTTGGCGTGGTTTAGACTCTACTTCATGGAGTTAGACGTTATCTTGACATGGTTGTTATCTAGTTAGACCTAGAATTCACATTTTCTACGTTAGCCTACATCGTACAATTTCATTCTGGAATATGAAAATAGACTACTGTGGACATAGACAGATATAGACAGGACATTGAGTAACATTCTAGATCGACCATAAGCTTGTGTGTTATAGCATGTACGTACGTCGGCGTAGTTGTTGATGTACATGGTGGCGGAGCCAGCGAACTCGTCAGGAAAGTATTTGAGGGCGGGGTCTTGGTAGGGCAGGTGTTCTCCTTTCTCCATCATTCTCTCACGGATTGACTTATGCTTCACCAGGGGGATCCTAGGGTAACAAGAACACAGATACACTCAGATATGAAGTCAAACTCTGCAAATGCAAATAGGCAGAGAGAGCGACAAGGAGTTATCATTGACTATGAGAGATGATGAGAAAAGAAAATTGTGTTTTAGGGAGAATTTAGTGAAAAGAGCAACTGGATGGAGTGAAAAATAAATAAAGTGAGTACTAACCTGTGGATTCCCTCAGCGAGCACAGCACATACCAGCACAATAACCAGACACTTCATGGTCACTCCTGAAATCACAACCAGTGGTGGATACATCTTAGCTTGGGTCAGGACTGATCTTATATACTGTACCAAACAGAATTATGTGCACACATGAATGCAAGCGGGTGTGATATGGGTACGTGTGTGTGTGTGTGTGTGTGTGTTCACATCCCTTATCAGACTTAAGGAGGTGACTATCAGCTTCTTTTTCCCCTGACTCCACATTCTCTATTCAGTGTGCAGGCAAGCCTCTGCTCCCCTGTACCGATAGTAGCGTAACCCAAACATTACTATTAGTTTACTGAACCTTAAGGGAGACCAGATTAGATAAGATACAGGGCTCTATTATAACAAACCAAACGCAATGGTAAATCTTTCCGCTTACGGTAGCGCTATAGGTTCAGTGCTGTCAGAAGTGTTTTTGTTATTTTCAACCACAATTATGAGAAATCTCCAGACACAGACATTGGTAGTAGATTGGCCTTTACTGAAGAGCTCAGTGACTTGAAATGAAAATTAAATCCAATTTTATTGGTCACGTATACATATTTAGCAGATGTTATTGTGGGTGTAGTGAAACACACGTGTTCCTAGCTCCAACAGTGCAGAAGTATCTAACAGATCACAACATTACAAACTAATCTAAAAGTAAAATAATGTCATTAAGAAATATATAAATATTAGATTGATCGATGTCGGAGTGGCATTGTCTAAAGTTATTATTGATTTTTTCCCACCCTTATTTAACCAGGTAGGCCAGTTGAGAACAAGTTCTCATTTACAACTGCGACCTGGCCAAGACAAAGCAAAGCAGTGCGACACAAACATCAACACAGAGTTACACATGGAATAAACAAACATACAGTCAATAATACAGAAAAAAGTCTATAAACTATAAAATACAATAGAATTGAATACAGTATGAGATGAGTAAAGCATTATTTAAAAGTTATTTAAATGACTTGTGTTCAATTATTAAAGTGGCCTGTAATTCCAAGTATATAGGGCAGCAGCCTCCTTTTTTATATATTTTTTTATTTAACTATGCAAGTCAGTTCAGAACAAATTCATATTTACAATGATGACCTAGGAACAGTGGGTTATCTGCCTTGTTCAGGGGCAAAACAACAGATTTTTACCTTGTCAGCTCGGCAATTCGATCTGGCAACTTTTCGGTTACTTGCCGAACACTCTAACCACTAGGCTACCTGCCGCCCCTCTAAGGTGCAGGGTTACGTAACCGCGTCGAAGCCGGCTAGTGATGGCTATTTAACAGTCTGATGGCCTTGAGATAGAAGCTGTTTTTCAGTCTCTCGGTCCCAGCTTTGATTCACCTGTACTGACCACACCTTCTGGATGATAGAGGGGTGAAAAGGCCTTGTCTTGGGTGGTTGTTGTCTTTTATTATCTTTTTGGCCTTGCTGTGACATCGGCTGCTGTAGGTGTCCTGGAGGGCAGGTATTTTGCTCCTGGTGATGCTTTGGGCAGACCGCACCACCCTCTTGAGAGCCCCTGCGGTGGTTCATTTGCCATAGCAGGCGGTGATACAGCCTGACAAGATGCTCTCAATTGTGCATCTGTAAAAGTTAGTGAGGGTTTTAGGGGCCAAGACAAATTTATCAGCCTCCAGAGGTTGAAGAGTCGCTGTTGCGCCTTCTTCACCACACTGTCTGTGTGGGTGGACCATATCAGAATGTCAGTGATGTGTACGCCCCATAATACAATTGGCATTTTGATTGTGATGTCTTCTACGTCGGGTGAACAAAAGGACTTGAGTTTCTGTATGTTATCACAATCACATCATGAGTAGTTGATCAAGAAACATACACCCCTGCTTTTCTTCTTCCGTGATAGTTATTTATTCCTGTCTGAGCAAAATACTGAGAACCCAGCTGGCTGTAAGGACGGGGAGATGATATACTTAGAGAGTGATGTTTCCGTGAAACAGAGTATGTTACAATCCTTGATGCCTCTCTGGAAGATCCTCTCCCTGAGCTCGTCTACTTTGTTATCCAGAGACTGAACATTATACTCCGAAGCGGTGGATGATGTGCAGGCCTCCTGAGTCGGACTTGAAGTCCACTCCAAATACCTCTTTTCCCCCCGTGATGTGATGGTTTGGAGCAGCTTCAAACAGCTCAAATAAGCAAAGAGAAATTATAGTCCATCATTACTTTAATATATGTAGGTCAAATCCCAAAATTGTAAGAACTTTGAATGTTTCTTCAGGTGTTGTCGCAAAAACCATCAAGGGCTATGATGAAACTGCTTCTCATGAGGACCACCACAGGAAAGGAAGAGCCAGAGTTACCTCTGCTGCAGATGTTAAGTTCATTAGAGTCAACTGCAGCTCAAATAAATGCTGCCCAGACTTAAAGTAACAGACACATCTCGACATCAACTGCTCAAAGAATACTGCATGAATCAGGCCTTCATGGTCAAATTGCTGCAAAGAAACCACTACTAAAGGACACCAATAAGAGGAAGAGACTTGCTTGGGCCAAGAAACACAAGCAATATATATTAGACCGGTGGAATTTTGTCCTTTGGTGTGATGAGTCCAAATTTGAGAATTTTGGAAAGTGAATGGATGATCTCTGTATGTGTGCTTCCCACCGTGAAGTATGGAGGAGGGGGTGCGATGGTGTGGGGGTGCTTTGCTGGTGACACTGTCAGTGATTTAGTTATAATTCAAGGCACACTTCACCAGCATGGCTACCACAGCATTCTGCGGAAATACTCCATCCCATCTGGTGTGCTTAGTGGGACTATCATTTGTTTTTCAACAGAACAATGACCCAAAACACACCTCCAGGCTGTGTAAGGGCTATTTGACCAAGGAGAGTGATGAAGTGCTGCATCAAATAACCTGGCCTTCACAATCACCCGACCTCAACCCAATTGAGATGGTTAGGGATGAGTTGGACTGCAGAGTGAAGGAAAAGCAGCCAACAAGTTCATCATGTGGGAACTCCTTCAAGACTGTTGGAAAAGCATTCCAGGTGAAGCTGGTTGAGAGCATGACAAGTGTGCAAAGCTTTCATCAAGGCAAAGGGTGGCACTTTGAAGAATGTAAAATATAAAATATATTTTTGTTTAACACTTTTTTTTGGTTACTACATGATTCCATATGTGTTATTTCATCATTTTGATGTCTTCACTATTATTCTAAGTTGTAGAAAATAGAAAAAAATAGAAATTAGTAGGTGTGTCCAAACTTTTGACTGGTACTGTATATGTCTACCGTGTTGGTGTGGGTTGGATTTCACCCCACAGCCTACTGGCACAAGAAACTCAATCCATACCCACAATCCCCACAATACAGCGAACTGAAAAGAGGTGAGACCCAGGGATGTGTGTGCTTTGGGGACAGAATGGGTGTTGTATGTGGAGGATGAGGGCTGTAGTAGGTTTCTCAGATAGGGGAGGGGGAGTGAGGCCTAAGCGGGTTTTAATAAATAAGCATCAACCAGTGGCTCTTGCGACAGGTATACAGAGATTACTAGTTTACAGAGGAGTATAGAGTGCAGTGATGTGTCCTATTAGGAGCATTGGTGGCAAATCTGATGGCCATCTAGCCACTCGAGAGCATTCTTACCTGCCGATCTATAAATTACGTCTCTGTATTCTTGTAGGATGGTCATATGAATCAGGGTTATTCTGGCAGCTGGGGTGAAAGAGGAGCGATTACGATAGAGGAAACCAAGTCTAGATTTAATCTTAGTCTGCAACTTTGATATGTGCTGAGAAAAGGACAGTGTACCATCTATCCATACTCCCAAGTACTTGTATGAGGTGACTACCTCAAGCTCTAAACCCTCAGAGGTAGTAATCACACCAGTGGGGAGAGGGGAATTGTTATCAAACCACATGACCTTTGTTTTGGAGGTGTTCAGACCAAGGTTAAGGGCAGAGAACGCCTTTTGGACACAAAGAAAGTTTTGTTGTAGAGCATTTAACACAAAATCCGGGGAGGGGCCAGCTGAGTTTAACACTATCATCTGCATTTAAATGGATGATAGAGCTTCCTACTGCTTGAGCTATGTTGTTGATGTAATTTGAGAAGAGCGTGGGGCCTTGGATTGAGCCTCGGGGTACTCCCTTGGTGACAGGTAGGTGCTGAGACAGCAGATATTCTGACTTTATACACTGCACTCTTTGAGAGACGTAGTTAGCAAACCAGGCCAAAGACCCCTCAGACACCAATACTACTTAGCCAACCCACAAGAATGAAATGGTCTACCTTATCCAAGTTTTGGCTGAGTCAGTAAAAATAGCAGCACACCATTACTTAGAAACAAGGGCAATGGGGACATCATTTAGGACCTTTAAGGTTGCAGTGACACGACCCTAACCTGAGCAGAAACCAGACTTAATACCAGAGAAAATACTATTGACATCAAGAAAGCCAGTCTGTTTTTCCAACACTTTAGATAAACATGGCAACATAGAAATGGTCCTATAACAGTTAGGATCAGCTTGATCTCCCCTTTAAATAAAGGATACACCGTGGCTGCCTTCCAAGCAATTGGAACCTCCCCAGAGAGGAGAGACAGGTTAAAAAGGTCAGAGATAAGCTTGGAGATGATAGGGGCTGCAACCTTAAAGAAGAATGTATCTAAACCATCTGACCCAGATGGTTTTTGGGGGTCAAGTTTAAGGAGCTCCGTTGGCACCTCGAACTCACTGACTGCCTGCAGGGAGAAACTTCGTAGCGGGGCAGGGGGAAAGAGGGAGGAGCATAGGGGCTAGCCACATTAGAAGGGGTGGGAGATGAGGAAATGTTAGACAGGCAATGAGGCATGGCTGAGTCAAATAGGAATGCTGACTTAATGAAGTGGTGATTTAAAGAGCTCAGCCATGTGCTCCTTGTCAAGTAACAAACACATCATCAATGTAAAGGGACATGGGCAGCTGTGAGGAGGTTTCATTCTTGAGATTAGATCAACAGAGAGCGAGAACTGCTCCTTAAAGTAACTACCTTTGGCCTTCCGGATAGCTTGAGTGCTCTTATTTCTCATTTGCCTGAACAAGAGCCAGTCAGCCTGAGTATGTGTGTGCCAAGCATTTCACCAAATTGAATTTTTGAGGCGGAGTAACTCTGCCAGATCATGGTCTACAAGACTACTGTGCACCTCCACTGGCAAAATCGATGCCATAACCAATTGTGTTACCGCAAAGACCAGCGACCAATGAGTGTTAAATATCACCACTGCTTGAAATTGGCACTTTGGGACATGTTTTTTAAAGACACACCTACAATATTTCCATCCCTCCCACCTCAGCACAAGCAAGCTGATTATAAGACAGGGTTGGAAAATAGCAGAGTGCTGGCTTTTACAAGTCGAAATTGCCCAAGAACGTGTGTTTACTTTTACTACAACTGTGTATTTATTTGTTTCAAAACGTGGAGAATTCCATTGTTTTGGCTGTGTCATTGGACATCCCCTAGCTACTGCATAGTAAGCACTTAGTGTTGTTAGGTTCTTATTTTACAGATTTAAATAACTCACGGACACTAGAGAAGCTTTAACCAAGTTTAATTCTTCCCAAAGGGTCGACACAGCTGTATTCAGACAGCAAAACATTTCTCTCCATCACAGTTATATACATCCTACGTAAGACACGCCTTCTCTCCAATCCTTACGTCTTATTGTTCAACAGAAAGAGGGTAACAGGATACCAAACGCTTATTACTCCCTTAAGGGAATCTGTCCTCACCTCCTGACCTCAACCCCTCCCTCACCTAATCCACAGATATCCACCTGTCTTCCCTATCAACACGTCGCTCTCCTCTCCTCCATCAAACACATTCCAAAGCCTTCTGGCTTTCTACAGAGGACCCTTAACTTCTGACATAAAACCCATTCTCTTCCACTCCTTATCATTCAGTTAATATCTCAATGTTCAAAGTTTAGCCGTTTCCAACAGTGTTAATCAGCAATACAGATATAAAGCACAATACACTGAGATATGAACACCTGTCCAAGGTCATGAATAACAATGTGCAGGGAAATACTTGTCCAGATATTTACCAAGTTGTCTTTTTTAATGTTAACATAATTGGAGATCTTTTATACACACACTGATACAGAAACAACAGTCCTGTAAAGAGCGCTCACCAAGGCCTGAATAGTTTATTTTCACACAGCACTTCATATTTGATGACATACCAAATTCTGTCCTGCTGGTCAGGAGGTGTGTGTGTGTGTGTGTGTGTGTGTGTGTGTGTGTGTGGGTGAACTAGTCATGATTGTTGATTTAGCACTTGTTTTGTTACTGATTGAGCTTTGATAAGGTTCGCAGTTCTGTCCTGATTTAGACAGTGATCGAGCTTCACATTTCTACCCCCAATGTATTTTCTGACTTACCCTGCTTCACAGTGGCTCTATATACATCTGTATGCAGCCCTGTCTGGACTGTCCTGTCCTCACTAGAAAACCTGCAATGCAGCATTTCTGTCAGTCGGTTCCTCTCCTTGTTCGTGCGGTTTTCGGCAGTCGACGTCACCGGTGTTCTAGCCATCGCCGATCCCATTTTTCATGTTCCATTTGTTTTGTCTTGTTTTCATACACACCTGGTTTCAATTCCCTAATTACATGTTGTATATGTTCCCTCTGTTTCCCCCATGTCCTTGTTGGGAATTGTTTATTTTGTAAGTACTCGTGCTATGTGTTACTGGTGCGCTATGGGTTTTTTACCCATGTGTTTGTTGTTTGGTATGCCGTTGGTGTATAGCCGGTGCAGTTTAATATATAAAACTAAGTTCTGCTCCCCTGCGTTTGACTTCCCTGCCATCAGTTACGCACCCCTTACAGAATACCCAACCACCTATGGAGTCAGCAGGAACAGGTACCCCTGGTATAGGGGCCGAGGAGCGAGCAAAAGTAATCCACCATCTCGGCGCCATCATGGATCAAGTTATCCAGACCCTGGACTGTTGGGAGAGACAGGGAGGTCCTCCAGCGACTTCAACAACGCAACCCGAACCTCCACTACACTCTCCTGCAACCGGTCCCAGTGGGATGTGTCTCGCCCTTCCCGTGGAGTATGATGGGATGACGGCACGGTGCCAGGGTTTCCTGTTACAGCTGGACCTATACCTGGGCACCTTTTACCCGGCTCCCTCGGGAAGGGAGAAGGTGTCCACCCTCATCTCGTGCCTCTCAGGGAGAGCTCTAGATTGGGTCAACACAGTGTGTGGAGAAGGAGATGCGGCGTTGTAGGACTTCAGAGTTCACCCGCCATTTCCAGGCGGTCTTCGACCACCCAAACAAGGATAGAGAGGTGGGTGAGCGCGTCTTCCAGCTAAGGCCCAGGATTTTGCCCTAGAGTTTAGGACTCTGGCTGCCGGCGCGGGATGGATTGACAGGGCCCTGATCGACCACTACCGTTGCAGTCTGCGCGATGACGTACATCGGGAGTTGGCCTGAAGAGACACCACCCTCACGTTGGATCAGCTGGTGGACCTGTCCATCCGGCTGGACAACCTGCTGGCTACCCGTGGACGTTCAGATCAAGGTCTGGTGGTTCCATCCCCTCGCACCCCCTCTCCTGAACCTATGGAGCTGGGAGGGGCTGTGCGTAGGGAGACCGGAGGGGGTTCCAGTTCGTGCACGATCTGTGGCCGCAGAGGCGACCCTGCCGGTTGGTGCCGGGTTGGTCTCTCTGGGAGTCGAGGCAGCAGGCAGGGCACTATGGCGTCACCTCAGGAGAGTGTGCACCACTCTCATCCAGAGTCCTCTGTTGTCCAACTGTTTGTACCTATTTGTTTTCCTGATTTTTTTTCCCCCGGATTCCCAGCATAAGGCGCTCGTCAATTTAGGCGCAGCTGGGAATTTTATTAACAGAGCACTCGCTCTTAGTTTAGCGATCCCCATTATTCCTGTGGTTAGACCTTTCCCAGTACACGCTCTGGATAGTCGACCATGGGGGTCCGGGCTAATCAGGGAAGCCACTATCATGGCCATGGTGAAGCAGGGGAGTCATGAGGAGCAAATCAGTCTCTTTCTCCTGCGTTTCCCGTGGTACTGGGCCTTCACTGGTTGGCTCATCATGACCCCACCATTTCATGGAAACAGAGGGCTCTCACGGGGTGGTCGCGAGAGTGCTCGGGGAGGTGTGTAGGGGTTTCCTACTAGGGTGGAAAGACCAGACCAGGTCTCCACTGTGCGCAACCCCCCCGAATATGCCGATTTGGCTCTCCCCTTCTGTACTAAGAAGGAGACTCAATTAACACCCCATCGGGGGATTGTGTGAAAAATCTCCTGGTGGACGCTGTACTTCCCAGGAGTCACGTGTATCCACTGTCACAAGCAGAGACAGTGTCTATGGAGACATATGTCTCCGAATACCTGTGTTAGGGGTACATTCGGTCCTCCACTTCACCCGCCTCCTCGAGTTTCTTTTTTGTGAAGAAGGATGGAGGTCTGTGCCCGTGCATTGACTATAGAGGTCTCAATCAAATCACGGTAAGGTACAGTTACCTCTTATCACCACTGTGATTTAGTCAATGCACGGGGTGCGCTTCTTCACAAAACTGGATCTCAGGAGCGCATACCACCAGGTACGTATCCGGGAGGGAGACAAGTGGAAGACGGCATTTAGTACCACCTCAGGGTATTATGAGTACCTCGTCATACCATATGGGTTGATGAATGCTCCATTAGTCTTCCAATCCTTTGTTGATGAGATTTTCAGGGACCTGCACGGGCAGGGTGTATTGGTATATATCGATATACTCCGCTAAACGCACCGAGCATGTGTCTTTTGGTGCGCAGGGTACTTGGACGACTGTTGGCGCATGACCTGTATGTCAAGGCTGAGAAAGGCCTGTTCTTTCAGCAAGCCGTATCCTTCTTAGGGTATCGCATTTCCACATCAGGGGTGGAGATGGAGAGTGACCGCATTTCAGCCGTGCGCTATTGGCTGACTCCCACCAAGGTAAAGGAGGTGCAGCGACTTTTAGGGTTTGCCAATTACTACCAGAGATTTATCCAGGATTTTGGTCAGTTGGCTGCTCCCATTACCTCACTGCTGAAGGGGCGTCCTTGTACGTCTGCAGTGGTCTGTTGAGGTGGACAGGGCTTTTGGGCAACTAAGGGCTCTGTTTACCTCGGCGCCCATCCGGATCCCTCTTTGGCGTTCATAGTGGAGGTGGGCGTGTCCGAGGCTGGGATAGGAGCGGTGCTCTTTCAGCGCTCGGGTACGCCACCGAAGCTCCGCCCCTGTGCCTTCTTCTCGAAGAAGCTCAGCTCGGCTGAGCAAAACTATGACATGGGGGACCGCGAGCTGTTGGCTGTTGTCAAGGCCTTGAAGGCGTGGAGACATTGGCTTGAGTGGGCTAAACACCCTTTTCTCATCTGGACTGACCACCGCAATCTGGAGTACATCCGGGCGGCGAGGAGACTGAATCCTCGCCAGGCAAGGTGGGCCATGTTTTTCACCCATTTGTTTTCACCCTTTCATACAGACCAGGTTCCCAGAAGTTGAAGGCAGACTCACTGCCCCGGCAGTATGACACAGAGGGACGGCCAAAGGATCCCACTCCCATTCTCCCAGCCTCTTGCTTGGTGGCGCCGGTAGTGTGGGAGCTGGACGTGGCCATTGAGCGGGCGTCACGTGCAGAGCCCCCCCCCAAGTGTCCAGCTGGGCAACTGTACGTTCCGTCTGCGACCAGCTGATCTATTGGGCCCACATGTCACCCTCTGGTCATCCTGGGATCGGTCGGACGGTCTTAGTAGGAAGTGCTAGTGGCCCACTTTGGCAAAGGATTTATGTTTCCTCCTGCTCGGTGTGCACCCAGTGTAAGGCTCCTAAGCACCTGCCCAGAGGTAAGTTACAACACTTACCCGTTCCGCAATGGCCTCGGTCGCACCTGTCAGTGGATTTTATAACCACCTTCCACCTTCACAGGGTTACACCATGATCCTGTTCATTGTGGATCGTTTTCCTAAGTCTTGTCGTCTCGTCCCTTTGCCCGGTCTCCCTACGGCCCTACAGACTGCGGAGGCCCTGTTTACTCACGTCTTCCGGCACTTATGGGATGCCTGAGGATATAGTGTCTGATCAGGGTCCCCAGTTCACGTCGAGGGTCTGGAGGGCATTCATGGAACGTCTGGGGGTCTCGGTCAGCCTTGCCTCATGTTTTCGCCCCGAGAGTAACTGGCAGGTGGAGAGAGTTAACCAGGATGTGGGTAGGTTTCTGAGGTCTTATTGCCAGGACCGGCCGGGGGAGTGGGCAGCATTCGTGCCCTGGGTAGAGATGGCCCAGAACTCGCTCCGCCACTCCGCCACTCCTCCACGAACCTCACCCCATTACACACTGGAAAGGAGAATCAGCTGGTTCTGGCTCCTTGGCATCAGTCAGACCGAGGTTCCTGTGGTGGATGACTGGTTTGGCTCTCGACCCGGAAACCTGCCCCGCCGCCTGCCCTGCCGGAAGCTGGGTCCGCAGTTTGTGGGACCATTTAAAGTCCTGAGGAGAGTGAACAAGGTATGTTATAGGTTACAGCTTCCCCCCGATTACCGCATTAACCCCTCGTTCAATGTGTCTCTCCTCAGGCCGGTGGTGGCTGCGGGAGGTTCCACCGCCCCCTCTGGACATCGAGGGGGCCCCGGCGTACTCCGTTTGATCCATCCTGGATTTGAGACGTATGGCGAGGGGCCTTCAGTACCTCGTAGACTGGGAGGGGTACGATCCGGAGGAGAGATGCTGTGTTCCGGAGGAGGACATGTTGGACCCTTCTATGCTGCGGGATTTCCACCATCTCCTTCCGGATCGCCCTGCATCTCCGTGTCGTCACCGAGGCCGGTGTCGGCACGCTGCTGGAGCCGCACGTCAAAGGGGAGGGGGGTACTGTCACGACTTCTTCCAAAGTCGGTTCCTCTCCTTGTACGGCGGTGTTCAGCGGTCGACGTCACCGGTCTTCTAGCCATCGCTGATCCATTTTTCATGTTCCGTTTGTTTTGTCTTGTTTTCACACACACTCATTTCAATTCCCTAATTCCATGTTGTATATTTTCCTTCTGTTTCCCCCATGTCCTTGTCGGGAATTGATTTATTTTTTCATTTCACCAACTTGGCCATGTTCTGTTATAATCTCCACCCGGCACAGCCAGAAGAGGACTGGACACTCCTCATACCCAGGGTTCCTCTCCAGGTTTCTTCCTAGGTTTTGGCCTTCCTAGTGAGTTTTTCCTAGCCCACCGTGCTTCTACACCTGCTTTGCTTGCTGTTTGGGGTTTTAGGCTGGGTTTCTGTACAGCACTTTGAGATATCGGCTGATGTACGAAGGGCTATATAAATACATTTTATTTTATTTGATGATTATTTTGTAAGTACTTGTGCTATTTGTTACTGGTGCGCTACGGGTTTTGTACCCATGTGTTTGCTTTGTATGCCGTTAGTTTTATATATTAAACTGCTTTGGCTATTCACCAAGTTCTGCTCTCCTGCGTTTGACTACCCTGCCACGCACCCCTTACAATTTCTCTCTGATCCTCACACAGTCTCTTACTAATGGAGTAGAGAGCTGAGCCTCTGTTTGAACTAATGGACCACAGATGTTTTATAGAAACTAAGAAAAAGGATGATGAACTCATTTAAGCACTGTTGTGTCTAAACTGGGGACCTGGAAAAATCGAGAATAGTGCTGAACTCCTCTGTCTGCTTAGAGAGCAAAGCAATAGATGGGTGTGTGAGTTCTTGTGTCTGGTGAATGAGGCACGGACCCAGACAGACAGTGACAGGCCATATCTCAGAGCAGGCTTCCGCAGGGTCGGAGCAATCTGTGTGGACATGAGTCAGAAAGCTGCTCCTCTTTGAAGGGTGGAGGGATGAGGACTGGGGGTGAAGTCACAAACTGGTGTGTATGTGTCTGCTATCTCTGCTCCTGACATGATCAGTTTAAGCCAGTTGATGATGGTGTGTGTAGAGACAAAAAACAAACACTTGTATGCATACACATCCACACACACACCGGCCGCTGACCATGTTACAGACATAATGAGAGCTCGTAAGCAGAAGTGAAATGTTGAAGCTTTCATTAAAGTCCATTTCACAGTGCTGCTGTTCTCCTGAGGATACTTCGGTCTTAATGCCATTTAACAGATGGCATATTTGTGATATTTAGTTATTTCTATTGGTATGATGTGTAGATGGTTGGATATATTTACAGGCTCCAATTGGGTAAAGCTGCTCTTGTTGTTTTTTGTTGCAGTTTCTGGTAACAGTCAGTGGTGAATGTGAGGTATGATTTCAGTCTTACAGGCATCATGAGCTTGATGTGTCAGATACAGCGATTCAAAACAAATACGATTATTGTTCACTTCTATAGTTTATTCAGTCTACATGGAAGCTAAACAAACACCAAATACATCCAGTCTTGAGAAGATATGCATTTAAGTGTCAAAAATCATAATTTCATATTTCATTGTGTTTCTGTAAGTCATTTACTTTTTCACTCAGCATCATGATGCAATCAGCAACATGGCTGAACCTGTGTTCACATCGATGTTGTCTGGGAACTAGGAGGTTGTTGTTGCAATGCCAGAGTAGAAAGGAAACAACCTTACAGCTGAACTGAAAATATTAGCAGATGTCATCAAACAAAGACCACAGCTTTAACCCAATGATGTCGATGCTTGCTTTAACCACACTGGACCAAAGCCAAACTGACCCACAGTGGTTGCCATGGGTAATATGTGTATTATAATGAGCAGAATGGTTGCCATGGGTAATATGTGTTCTAAAATAACCAGAGTGGTTGTTATGAGTGATTCAGAATAGTTTCCATTGGTGATTGATGTTCTAGAATGGTCAGAGGTGGAATAGATTCTGTGTGAGGTTTGGGGTGGTAGACTTCTAAGAACGGTCGGTGTCTGTGTTGGTTTGCGGTCATGGTCATGCTGGTCAGGTTTAGGCTGCGGTGGCAAAGCCCACTTGGTTGCCTGTGCGGTCGTAGACGGAGTAGTACTCCCTGAGGAATACATCTCCCAAAATCCACAGGGGCTGTCCGTTCTGGGACGGCAGGTAGGTGGGGATGATCCCCACGAAGCAGAACTGGTACCCACCCTGGTTGTTCTGGATAGAGAGGAGAATACACATGTTGAGTGCAATACACACACACACACAGATAAACATGCATGCACATGCACTACTGACAAGGCTTATGGCCTTCATTATCCTAACATCAGTCATAGAGGGTAACACACACACAAACACACACGACGCGCTAACTTACCTGCTGAATGTATGCAGATGGCGGCAGGGGGAAGTTGACTCCATTGATGGTGAAGGTGAGAGTAGGCAGGCTGTTGATCTGGTTACAGTTCACTGTGTACTACATCAACAAACAATTCACAGACATGAGTGACACAAAACATCCCTGTACTGGTTTACTCTGGTCTGCACTGGTTTCCCCAACCTCTACTTTCTGGATTACACTGTTTTATGGTGTCAGTTAGTACTGGTCTGCTATGGTTTATAATGGCTTCCTGCTACCTGTCCGTACTGGTCCTGCTGGGCTCCAATGGACTGCATCAGCGTTCCCATGATCTGTCTGGGTGCAGTCAGCATGGAGGTGCCTGTATCCACGATGGCCTGGCAGCCCTGCCCACACCACCCTGTCTCCTGACCGTTGATCTGGAACCTAGAGATGTACAAGGGTTTGTGTTAGACAGACAGACAGGCAGACAGACGGCAGACAAGCATTGACAGCAGCCTTAGACATTTTTTAAAAACTTCCTAAAGGAGTTTTTCACCCCAGCTTTTGCAGGCTCTTAGTGGTTCTGATGTCAGTGTATGGTTAAGTGTGTTTAGTTGGTGTGGTTGATCCTGACCCTTGGATGCCGATCTGCCAGTATGTCTGGGCGGTGACGGGGGTCCAGTAGATCTGACCCTGATACTTGGTGTTGTCCACTTCTCCGAACGACAGCTCACTGCCCTGCTGGCCGTCCCTGCACAGAATTTTTTTTAAAGCCATCAAACAATTTTACAAAGATAGAAGGCAGTTGGCAAGAAGATGGTTCACTCTTCACAGAAGACACTTTTCTTCTCAAAAATCTTATGTCTTATATCAGTGATTTAGTTTCTGGAGCAGGAATAATGAATATAACATTGATTATGTACATAAATAAATAAGTACATTATTAAAATATATCACCTGTTCATCGAGAAAGCGAACAAATTGCCCTGCAGACGGTTCTGTGATATCTGTGTGTATTTTATATTGAGGTCCGGTAGCAGTACATTATATGTGTGGTATGTAAGTGGTGGTAGGGATGTCAGATCTTAACTTGATCACTTTTTTGTCACTGCTCATTTTCCTGCTGCATCAGGAAATACAAATGAGCCGTGTGGGTCCCTGTAAAAAGAGCAGTTGTCTTTATCTCCATGCTGGGGCATTTGAGTCATTGGGATCTGTATTTGGTTTCAAAATAAATGTCTAAATTTTTCACTGAAACGCCATGCCAAGGTCATATTACTGCATTAGAAATGCAGCCATACACATCAACTGTCATTTTATATAGCATAACAGCACAAGATAGATATTGGTCTCATCTAGGCTATGACATACAAGCTTCAATTGTATCCTATGTTCAAAATGTAGTTCAATCGTGGGGTCTGGTAGGGTGGTGTGGGTTACGGTTGCTGACGTCAGCTCACACATATAAGCCTACCATGTTGGCGTTGGTTCAATTCCGGCCCACAACTTTCTGGCACAAATAACTCAATCCCCCGATATACTAGATTTATTTACACATTTTAAATATGGACAGTCTAGGGATATTTAACCCCCGATCTTAATTATAAATGACCATATCAGACACTTTTGGATAACATAAATAGGAAACCAATAAAATTGTAACTAAGGACTACACCAACATTAGTGTCGTGTCAATTCCCACAGTGGATACTTTATTTCTATTGTATGGAATGCTTTTCAAATGGATAAATCACCCACAGTCTGTTCAAAAAGTACTTTGTTGTTTTGATTACAATACCAACCAGAGGGTGAACATATCTTGAAACACTTTGGTTGCAAGCAGGACTAAGGTAACACTGATATCGTCTTTTAGGGCGCTGCAATGAAGTGAACATTAATGGTCGCTATTGAGATCAGTTGTGCGGGTGAATTTAGAGCGTACCGTTAATTTAACGGGACATCAGCTGATGATCATTTAAGTGCCATCGATGGCTGCAATAGGTCCCTTGTTTTTTGATTATTCATTAGGCTACATTTTGAAGGCTACCCGTTTGCCTCCATTATTACATTTCCCGGGCTGAGTTGATGAGCTGAGTTGGGCCATCATCTGATTGACAGATGTAGGTCTGCTGTGGAACAATACACTTTCCTCCAGTGTGGATGCTTGTCCGTGTTTTATAGTTAGGCTATGTATTATTTGGGAATATAGTTCTAGTCCTTGGTGTGAATTGGAAGCCTGTACTGTGTGCCTTTTTAATATTTCATTTCTTAAAGCTGTCAATATGTTTATACATTTGAGCCTATTCCAAAGACAATTTAGTTGAGCTGAGATACTTTTCTTTGTGTAAAATATCTGACTATTTGTTTGACTTCTTGAAAACATTTAAAAAAAAAATGTAATTAACTTGTTGGTCTAATGTCGTCTCAGGCTGGTCACTAGATCACTCAGCATTGGATGCAAACTCATGAGGTTCGGAGTGAGCTGCTTATGGCAGATCACAATGCTCTAGCGAGCGTTAAGAATATTCTGAATACTGATGATACATAGGCGCTTCATTTTGTTTTATTTAGTTTTAAGCCTTCCCCAAACCATAGCCTTAAACTTAACTGAATTAATTCCTGAACTGTTAACCTTTTTGAGTTGTTTCTGTTTTAATCATGTAACCACGCAAAATGAATGTGTCAAAAATAGGCATTGATCCATGAGTCAAAGGTCAGTGGGCCGAATTTGAACTCATGCCGACTCTGACATATATGTGCCGTGGTCAGTGGCTGTAACCGCTGGATCACAAAGGATTTGAGGAAAACAATGATTAATTCTGCCTATTGCTTTCCTTAAACATATAATAAAACAGTTCCCTAACGAAAAAACATCTACCCCCTAAGAATATGGCCGTTTATTATAATCCACGTAAGAATGAACACGAGACGCCGTAGCCTACATAAGGTAGAATGTAGGTACGGTACTGCTTTGTGTACAAACACGCTTCCAGCTGCTCACTGGAACAGTTCTAAATCATTCTTCAGATATTCAAATCCTCCTTCTGCAGGATTATTTTCCTCTTGCTGCAAAAGGGGTCCAATTAAGATCTGACATCTGTAGTGGTATATATGGTAGTAGTGGAAGTGGTATATGTGTGGTAAGTAGTGGTAGTGGTATATGTGTGGTAAGTAGTGGTAGTGGTATATGTGTGGTAAGTCGGGGTAGTGGTATATGTGTGGTAAGTAGGGGTAGTGGTATATGTGTGGTAAGTAGGGGTAGTGGTATATTTGTGGTAAGTAGGGGTAGTAGTATATTTGTGGTAAGTAGGGGTAGTGGTATATTTGTGGTAAGTAGGGGTAGTGGTATATTTGTGGTAAGTAGGGGTAGTGGTATATGTGTGGTAAGTAGTGGTAATTAGTGGTATATTTGTGTTATAAGTGATGGTAGGAGTACTGACCTGGTCAGGTAGAATGCAAATATGTTAGCCTGTAGAAGGTTCAGTGACATGATGTTGTCCATGACGGGAGTCTCTTGTCCAGCTGAGATGGAAGGGTAGGACAGGCCAAGGATACCATCAAACTGGGCCACAACAAAGGTCTGACCTGGCTCGTCAGTACTCAGACCAATCTCCTGGTGGTTGATGAAAATACCACCGACCTAAAGAGGTGACAAACAACACACACTCCGCATCATGGACTTTGGATTTATTAGAATGGAAGTACATGTACTGTTGTGGCTTTTTATTGCATGTAGTGAAGAATAACTGTGGTAGAAGTAGTTAAGTATTTGTAAGGTTGTTATGGTGGGACTCACGTTGACGGTGTCATATCCGAAGACTCCACTGAGACTGCCAGTTCCGTAGGGCAGGTAGAAAGTTTCCCCATTAGCTGAGTAGGTGGACGACTGCTGGGGGTTGAACTTTGTGTGGCTGTCTGCAGGAGGAAGGGACACAAACAACTTAAAGAGGAAATATACTGTCTTTAATGTATTTATCTGGGAAGTGTGTAGAAGTGATATTGGACTTAAATATCTCTGATAGTAGTAGTAGTAGTAGTAGTAGTACAGTAGTAGTAGTATAGTTAGTAATACTTATTGTTGAGAAAGTAGCAGTTTATACATGTTGTAGGTTGTTGTAATATTAGCAAGCAGTTGCTTTCATTGTCATGAAGCTATCCAGCTGTACTCACTGCAGGCCTGAGTGTTGCAGAGTACAGAGTCAACCCACAGGTTGGCAGAGCCAGTGTCAAACAACACCTGGAAGGACTGGGGGGGAGTACCGATGGTGATGGCTCCATAGTAGGTGGTCTGGAAAACACAACAGGGAAAGTACAGTTGACAAAAGATAGAGGGGCTGCTAATACATTCATACAACAACGCATCAGATCTAGAGTGGTTGGCGTGGTTTAGACTCTACTTCATGGAGTTAGACGTTATCTTGACATGGTTGTTATCTAGTTTGACCTACAATTCACATTTTCTATGTTAGCCTACATCATAGAATTTCATTCTGGAATATGAAAATAGACTACTGTGGACATAGACAGATATAGACAGGACATTGAGTAACATTCTAGATCGACCATAAGCTTGTGTGTTATAGCATGTACGTACATCGGCGTAGTTGTTGATGTACATGGTGGCGGAGCCAGCGAACTCGTCAGGAAAGTATTTGAGAGCGGGGTCTTGGTAGGGCAGGCGTTCTCCTTTCTCCATCAGTCTCTCACGGATTGACTTATGCTTCACCAGAGGGATCCTAGGGTAACATGAACACAGATACACTCAGATATGAAGTCGAATTCTGCAAATGCAAATAGGTAGAGAGAGCGATAAGAGTTATCATTGACTATGAGAGATGAGAAAAGAAAATTTGTTTTAGAATTTAGGAAAAAGAGCAACTGAAAATGTCACTGAAATTGTGAAAAATAAATAGTGAGTACTAACCTGTGGATTCCCTCAGCGAGCACAGCACATACCAGCACAATAACCAGACACTTCATGGTCACTCCTGAAATCACAACCAGTGGTGGATACATCTTAGCTTGGGTCAGGACTGATCTTATATACTGTACCAAACAGACATATGTGCACACATGAATGCAAGCGGGTGTGATATGGGTACGTGTGTGTGTGTGTGTGTGTGTTCACATCCCTTATCAGACTTAAGGAGGTGACTATCAGCTTCTTTTTCCCCTGACTCCACATTCTCTATTCAGTGTGCAGGCAAGCCTCTGCTCCCCTGTACCGATAGCAGCGTAAACCAAACATTACTAATAGTTTACTGAACCTTAAGGGAGATAACCAGATTAGATAAGATACAGGGCTCTATTATAACAAACCAAACGCATTGGTAAATCTTTCCGCTTACGGTTGCGTTATGGGTTCAGCGGTGTCAAAAATATTTTTTTCACTGAGAATTTTTGCTCTGCTTCAAGATATTCAAATGAGCCTCACGAGTCCCTGGAAATGAGCAGTTCTCTTTCTCTCAATAGGGGTTAGTTTAGTCATTGGGGTCAAGGCTTGCAATCAAAAGGATGGTCTCTTTCGCTCCCTCAAACGCTAGGCCTAGGTCCTGTTACTGCAACATTCAAATGTCCAAAAATATACAGCTGTATATATATATATATATATATATATATATATATATATATATATATATATATATATATAATTCATAATTCATAATTCATAATTCCTTTCAAAAAACAACAACAATTAAACAAAGCAAAAACGAACAGTTCTGTAAGGCACAGACACTAAAAAGAAAACAAGATCCCACAAAACCCAAAAGGAAAATGACAACTTAAATATGATCCTCAATCAGAGACAATGATCGACATCTGCCTCTGATTGGGAACCACACACACACGGCCAAAAACAAAGAAATAGAAAACATAGACTTTCCCACCCTAGTCACACCTTGACCTAACCAAACATAGAGAGTAATGAGGATCTCTAAGGTCAGTGTGTGACATTGTAGGTGAAGCTTAAGGCTTGTGTTCCTAGCTCCAACAGTGCAGACGTATCTAACAGGTCACAACAATACACACTAATCTAAAAGTAAAATAATGTAATTAAGAAATATATAAATATTAGATTGATCAATTGCGGAGTGCCATTGACTAAAATACAAAAGAATAGAATACAGCTTTACTTATCTCATATGTATATACTGTATGTAAATATTGTTTAAACATTATGACTAGTGTTCAATTATTAAAGTGGCCAGTAATTCCAAGTCTGTGTATACAGGGCAGCTGCCTCTAAGGTGCAGGGTTACGTAACCGGATGGTAGCCGGCTAGTGATGGCTATTTAACAGTCTAATGGCCTTGAGATTGAAGCTGTTTTCAGTCTCTCTGTCCCAGCTTTGATGCACCTCTCTTGACCTCACCTTCTGGATAATAGAGGGGTGAACATGCAGTGGCTTGGGTGGTTGTTGTAATTGATGATCTTTTTGGCCTTGATGTGAATTCGGCTGCTGTTGGTGTCCTGGATGGCAGGTATTGTGCCCCCGGTGATGCGTTGGGCAGACCGCACCACCCTCTGGGTCTGGGCGTTTGTGCATCTGTAAAGTGAGGGTTTTAAGGGCCAAGCCAAATTTATTTAGCTGTTGCACCTTCTTCACCACACCACCTGTGTAGGTGGACGATTTCAGAACATCATTGATGTGTACGCCGAGGAACTTGAAGCTTCCCACATTCTCCACCTCTGTCCCGTCGATGTGGATAGGGGCGTGCTCCCTCTGCTGTTTCCTGAAGTCCACAATCAGCTCCTTTTGTTGATGTTGAGTAAGAGGTTATTTTCCTGGCACCATTCTCCCAGGGCCCTCACCTCCTCCCTGTAGGCTACCTCGTCATTGTTGGTAATCAAGCCTACTACTTTTGTGTCATGCAAACGTGATGATTGAGTTGGAGGCAAGCGTGGCCACGCAGTCATTGGTGAACAGGGATTACAAGAGGGGGCTGAGCACGCACCTTTTGGGGTCCCTGTGTTGAGGATCATCAGCGAAGTGGAGGTGTTGTTTCCTACCTTCACCACCTGGGGGCAGCCCATCAAGAAGTCCAGGACCAAGTTGCACAGGACGGGGTTCAAACCCAGGGCCCTGAGCTTAAGGATGAGCTTGGAGGGTATTATGGTGTTGAAGGCTGAACTATAGTTAAAGAACAGCATTCCTACATAGGTATTCCTCTTGTCCAGATGGGATAGTGCAGTGTGATGGCGATTGCATCATCTGTGGATCTATTGGGGCGGTAAGCAAATTGAAGTGGGCCTATGGTGTCAGGTAAGGTAGATGTGAAATACTCCTTAACTAGTCTCTCAAAGCACTTCATGATGACAGAAGTGAGTGCTAAAAGGCTGTAGTCATTTAATTCAGTTACTTTTTCTTTCTTATGTACAGGAACAGTGGTGGACATCTTGAAACAAGTGTGGACAGAGGACTGGGATAGGGAGAGATTAAATATGTCCATATAAACTCCAGCCAACTGGTCTGCGCATGCGCTGAGGACACTGCTAGGGATGCCGTCTGGGCCGGCAGCCTTGTGAGGGTTAAAACGATTGTGTCTTACTAATGTTGGTCACTGGGAAGGAGAGCGCACAGTCCTTGGTAGCAGGCTGCGTCAGTGGCACTGTGTTATCCTCGATAATGTGCAAAGAAGGTGTTTGGCTGGTCCGGATGCAAGACGTCGGTCAATTTTTACTTTGTTAAAATCCCCAGCTACAATAAATGCGGCTTCAGGATATGTGGTTTCCAGTTTGCATATGGTCCAGTGTAGTTCTTTGAGGGCCGTCGTGGTATCGGCTTGAGGGGGAATATACACAGCTGTGACTATAACCGAAGATAATTCTCTTAAGAGGGAATATGGTCGGCATGAGTAGTTAATCATGAAACGTACTCCCTGGCCTTTCTTCTTTATTCCTGGATGGTGTGTACTCCTCCTGAGTAGGACTAAAAGTCCACTCTGAATACTTTTTCTCCGCTGGTGGTGTTTTGGAGCAGCCTCAAACAGCTCAAGTGAGCAAAGAGAAACGACAGTCAATCATTACTTTAAGACATGAAGGTCAGTCAATCCCCAAAACGTTAAGAACTTTCACATTTTCTTCAAATGTAGTCGCAAAAAAAGTGCTATAATGAAACTGGTTCTCATGAGGACTGCCACAGGAAAGGAAGACCCAGAGTTACCTCTGCTGCAGAGAAAAAGGTCGTTAGAGTTAACTGCACCTCCAGATTACGGCCAAAAAATGCTTCACTGCGTTCAAGTAACAGACACATCTCAACATCAACTGCTCAGAGGAGACTGCATGAATCAGGCATTCATGGTCGAATTGGTGCAAAGTAGCCACTACTAAAGGACACCAATAAGAGGAATAGACTTGCTTGGGGCAACACGAGCAATGGACATTACACCGGTGGAAATGTGTCCTTTTGGTCTGATGGCGGTTGGAACCAAAAATGTCGTGTCTGTGTGAGACGCAGAGCAGGTGAATGGTTGATCTCTGCATGTGTGGTTCCCACCGTGAAGCATGGATGAGGAGGTGTGATGGTATGGGGGTGCTTTGCTGGTGACACTGTCAGTGATTTATTTACAATTCAAAGCACACTTAACCAGCATGGCTTCGACAGTATTCTGCAGAGATACGCCATCCCATCTGCTTTGCGCTTAGTGGGACTATCATTTGTTTTTCTACAGGACAATGACCCAAAACACACCGCCTGACACCTCTGCTCCCTCTCTTCCCCCCTGGCACTCGAAGGCGCCAGGCTCCCCAGCATTGTGCACTTCTGCCATCATCATTACTCACACCTGCCGTCCCCCCGTCACACGCATCATTGATTATTGGAATCACCTGGACTCAATCACCTCTGTCCTTAACTTCCCTATATCTGTCTGTTTCCCCCGCTCTGTTCCCTGTTTCTGTATTGATTGTCTTATGTCCTTGTATACCCGTGTGCTGACATTGTTCCTGTCTTGTTTTATGTTCCTGAATAAATGTTTAACTCCCCGTACCTGCTTCTCATCTCCGGCGTAGGGCCTTACACCTCCGAGCTGTGTAAGGGCTATTTGACCAAGAAGGAGAGTGAGGGTGTGCTGCATCAGATGTCCTGGCCTCCACAATCACCAGACCTCAACCCAATTGAGATGGTTTGGCATGAGTTGGACCGCAATTTGAAGGAAAAGCAGCCAACAAGTGCTCAATATATGTGGGAACTCCTTCAAGACTGTTTGAAAAGCATTCCTCATGATGCTAGTTGAGAGAATGCCAAGAGTGTGCAAAGCTGTCATCAAGGCAAAGGGTGGCACTTTGAAGAATGTAAAATGTAAAATATATTTTTGTTTAAAACCTGTTAGGGATAGGGATAATACTGCCCCCTTTGGATGAATTGCGTGCCCATAGTAAACTGAATACAAATCTGTCCTAAATTGCTAATATATGCATATAATAATTATAATAATAATATAATAATAATATAATATAACATATAATATATAATAATTATAATAATAATATAATAATAATATAATATAACATATAATATATGCATATAATATTATTGGATAGAAAACACTCTGAAGCTTCTAAAACCATCTGAATTATGTCTGTGAGTATAACAGAACTCACAGGGCAGGCAATCTCCCAAACTAGTTTTGGAATCCTGAAAATTGGGGCAACTTTGACGTCATCGCCCCCTCCCTTCCCAACCAGTTATGGATCTTGAAACACGCTTGAGTTGAACGGGGGGTGGGGGGGCGGTGTAGTTCACGCTTGGGAACCCATGCCGTCAACAGATTAACACTTTGTTGGTTACTACATGATTCCGTATGTGTTATTTCATAGTTTTTATGTCTTCACTATTATTCTAAGTTGTAGAAAATAGTAAAAATAAAGAAATGAGTTGGTGTCCACACTTTTGTCTGGTACTGTGTTTGTCTATTGTGTTGGCATTGGTTTGATTCTAGCCCACACTCTTCTTGCACAAGTAAGTCAATCCCCACGACTGAGTTGGTTTCGTTACACATTTCAATATGGACAGTCTAGGATATTGTACCCCTGATCTTCATAATAAATGACGACACCAGACACTTTTGGAAAACATAAATAGGAAACAAATAAAACAATAACAGTAGGCTACACCAACATTCGTTTACATTCATACAAAGTGTCGGGAAATTGCCACAGGAGATTTGCCGTGGTAAACCAGGAAAGACAATTTTGTTGAGCTGGGACACTTTTCTTTACTATGTACAACAACACTTTTCTTTGATGTGTAAATTATGAGAGAATTTGTTTTACATCATATTTGGACTTCTCCAGAAATAGCAGAAGATATTCCATTGTATTCGAGCCATGTCCGTTCTCAACATAAACTCATGGATGGTGAATCTTTCTAATAAGTTTGAATGTTTTATTTTATTAAAAACCAGTCTGTTTTTTAAACAACACTATTTTGAAATAAGATTGGGTATCATAAATCCAATGTCTTGTTTCTATGAGCATAAGGCAATGTGTACACATGTAGGACTAAGGGCTCTTTGACCTGAGGCATGGATGTTTTTCCTATCTATTGAACACAGTTTATTAAATACTATACAGTAACCCTAAATAGGCCTAGTTATAACAAACATTTAGCCAATCTAGTTTTTGTTATTGACTTTAACATGGAAATATTTGTCTGTGAATGTCTGACTGTTTTGCTGCTCATTATATTTGAATAAGACATTGGTTATAGGCTACTGATTAGGCTACTGATTCGGGCTTCTGTGCGCCTCTTCTAGCAAAATCGATGCCATAACCAACTGCGTTATACTGCCAAGACAAGCGACCTGTTAGTATTGAATATCATCAGTAGCACTGCTGGGAATTGGCACTTTGGCACACATTTTTAAAGACACACCTACAATATTTCCACCCCTCCCACCTCAGCATAAGCAATCTGATATAAGACAGGTAAGTTACTGGCGCCAGGGTTACAAAATAGCAGAGCGCTGGCTTTTTTAAAGTCGAATTGCCCAAGAACTTGTGTTTGACACAAGCGCTGCCTTAACACCAGCCAAAAATAGAGTCCACGGTGTTATTATTAATCCTATGTAGAAATACGATATGATCTGAGTCAACATGGGTGAAATACTGTATACATACTGTATGTTTTAATTACACTCTATAGGGGACTTTCAGGCAGACATCACACCAGAATTGTACTAAAAATTCAGGAGCCATCAACTAAATAAACATTTGAAAAGATGTAGCAACATTTTGGTGTGAGAAAGATGAGAGGTAGAGAGAGAGAAATGATAAAGAAAGAGAAAGATGAGAGAGAGGAGATAAAGAGTTTATACCGGTCTCTTTAAAATTAAAGTAAATGTATTTGCAGTCTTGTTGTCATGTCTTGTTATGTCTGTTCCTGTCCTTTCTCTTCATTCTCTCTCTCTGCTGGTCTTTTTAGGTTACCTTCTCTGTCTCTCATTCCTCAGCTGTTCTACATCTGCCCTAACTAGCTCTTTCACTCTTCCCCACCTGTTCTCTCTTCCCCCTCTGATTAGGTCTCTATTTCTCTCTCTGTTCCTGCTACTTTCGGTGTCTGATTCTTGTTTGTGTTTTTTGATGCCAGAAGCAAGCTGTCGTCTCGTTTGCTTCCACCTTGTCCTGTCCTGTCGGAGTCTGCCTGGCAGGAGCATCCTGCACTATACTAACGTTCTTTTTGTTCCGCTGACAACGTTGGAAGAGGATTTATGCCATTCCTGTATTTTCATTAAAGAACTCTGTTTTCTGTTAAAACCGCTTTTGGGTCTTCACTCAAGTTCATAACAGAAGAATCAGACCAAGAATGGACCCAGCGGCTCCGGACCCTTTTCACTCCGCCGTCGAGATCCAGGGAGCGATGCTAGGCAGACACGAGGAGGAATTGTCTGCTGCTCAACATGCCGTTGAGACCCTGGCCGTCCAAGTCTCCGACCTCACAAGACGGGTTCACCAACTCCACCTCGATCCACCGCCCACTTCCAGGGTTTCCGAGTCTCCGGAGCCCAGGATCAACAACCCGCCGTGTTACTCTGGGGAGCCCACTGAGTGCCGCTCATTCCTCACTCAGTGTGATGTGGTGTTCTCTCTCCAGCCCAACACTTACTCCAGGAGCGCAGCCCGCATCGCCTACGTCATTTCTCTCCTTACCGGACGGGCGCGTGAGTGGGGCACGGCAGTCTGGGAGGCGAGGGCTGAGTGTATTAACCAGTATCAGGACTTTAAGGAGGAGATGATACGGGTTTTTGACCGTTCTGTTTTTGGCGAGGAGGCTTCCAGGGCCCTGTCTTCCCTATGTCAGGGAATAGATCCATAACGGATTATTCTATTGAGTTTCGCACTCTCGCTGCCTCTAGTGACTGGAGCAGGCCGGCTTTGCTCGCTCGTTTTCTGGAGGGTCTCCACGTCGAGGTTAAGGATGAGATCCTCTCCCGGGAGGTTCCTTCCAGTCTGGACTCCTTAATAGCTCTCGCTATTCGCATAGAGCGACGGTTTGATCTTCGTCGCCGAGCTCGTGGAAAGGAGCTCACGTTCTCCGTTGCTCCCCTCTCCACATCACTGCCACCTGCCGCATCACTGCCACCCTCCTCCGCCGGCTCGGATGCTGAGCCTATGCAGCTGGGGGTATTCGCATCTCGGCCAAGGAGAGGGAACGGAGAATCACCAATCGCCTCTGTCTCTACTGCGGCTCCGCTGGTCATTTTGTCACCTCATGTCCAGTAAAAGCCAGAGCTCATCAGTAAGAGGAGGGCTACTGGTGAGCGCAACTACTCAGGCCTCTCCTTCTGGATCACGCACTACCTTTCCGGTCCATCTCCGCTGGCCCGGTTCATCTGCTTCCTGCAGTGCCTTGATAGACTCTGGGGCGGAGGGCTGTTTTATGGACGAGACCTGGGCTCGGGAACATGACATTCCTCTCAGACAGTTAGGGGAGCCCAGGGCCTTGTTCGCTTTAGATGGTAGTTCTCTCCCCAAGATTCAGCGTGAGACGCTGCCTTTAACCCTCACTGTCTCTGGTAATCATAGCGAAACCATTTCTTTTTTAATTTTTCGTTCACCTTTTACACCTGTTGTTTTGGGTCATCCATGGCTAGTGCGCCATAACCCTTCTATTAATTGGTCTAGTAATACTATCCTATCCTGGAATGTTTCTTGTCATGTAACCTGTTTAATGTCTGCTATCCCTCCTGTTTCCTCTGTCTCTTCTTCACAGGAGGAGCCTGGCGATTTGACAGGGGTGCCGGAGGAGTATCACGATCTGCGCACGGTGTTCAGTCGTTCCAAGGCCACTTCTCTCCCTCCACACCGGTCGTATGACTGTAGTATTGATCTCCTTCCGGGAACTACTCCCCCGGGGTAGATTATACTCTCTGTCGGCTCCCGAACGTAAGGCTCTCGAGGATTATTTGTCGGTTTCGCTCGACGCCGGTACCATAGTCTCCTCCTCCTCCCCCGCCGGAGCGGGGTTTTTTTTTGTTCAGAAGAAGGACGGGTCCCTGCGCCCATGCGTGGATTATCGAGGGCTGAATGACATAACAGTTAAGAATCGTTATCCGCTTCCTCTTATGTCTTCAGCCTTCGAGATCCTGCAGGGAGCCAGGTTTTTCACCAAATTGGACCTTCGTAACGCCTACCATCTCGTGCGCATCAGGGAGGGGGACGAGTGGAAGACGGCGTTTAACACTCCGTTAGGGCACTTTGAATACCGGGTTCTTCCTTTCGGCCTCGTTAACGCTCCAGCTGTCTTTCAGGCACTAGTTAACGACGTCCTGAGAGACATGCTGAACATTTTTGTTTTCGTTTACATGGACGATATCCTGATTTTTTCACCGTCTCTCTCGATTCATGTTCAGCACGTGCGACGCGTCCTCCAGCGCCTTTTGGAGAACTGTCTTTATGTGAAGGCTGAGAAGTGCACTTTTCATGCCGCCTCTGTCCCTTTTCTCGGTTCCGTTATTTCCGCTGAGGGCATTAAGATGGATCCCGCTAAGGTCCAGGCTGTCATTGATTGGCCCGTTCCTAAGTCACGCGTCGAGCTGCAGCGCTTTCTGGGCTTCGCTAATTTCTACCGTCGTTTCATCCGTAATTTCGGTCAGGTGGCAGCTCCTCTCACAGCCCTTACTTCTGTTAAGACGTGCTTTAAGTGGTCCGTTTCCGCCCAGGGAGCTTTTGATCTTCTTAAGAATCGTTTTACATCCGCACCTATTCTTGTTACACCTGACATCTCTAGACAGTTTGTTGTTGAGGTTGACGCGTCAGAGGTGGGCGTGGGAGCCATTCTTTCTCAGCGCTCTCTCTCTGACGGCAAGGTCCATCCTTGCGCGTTTTTCTCTCATCGCTTATCGCCGTCAGAACGTAACTATGATGTTGGTAATCGCGAACTGCTCGCCATCCGCTTAGCCCTAGGCGAATGGCGACAGTGGTTGGAGGGGCGACCGTTCCTTTTGTCGTTTGGACTGACCATAGGAACCTTGAGTACATCCGTTCAGCCAAACGACTTAATGCGCGTCAGGCTCGTTGGGCTCTGTTTTTCGCTCGTTTCGAGTTTGTTATTTCTTATCGTCTGGGCTCAAAAACACCAAACCTGATGCTTTATCTCGTCTCTTCAGTTCTTCTGAGGTCTCCACCGACCCCGATGGGATTCTCCCTGAGGGGCGTGTTGTCGGGTTGACTGTCTGGGGAATTGAGAGGAAGGTAAAGCAAGCACTCGCTCACACTCCGTCGCCGCGAGCTTGTCCTAGGAACCTTCTGTTCGTTCCCGTTCCTACTCGTCCGGCCGTTCTTCAGTGGGCCCACTCTGCCAAGTTAGCCGGCCACCCCGGCGTTCGGGTACGCTCGCTTCCATTCGCCAGCGTTTCTGGTGGCCCACTCGGGAACGTGACGCGCGTCGATTTGTCGCCGCTTGTTCGGTCTGCGCGCAGACTAAATCTGGGAACTCTCCTCCTGCCGGCCGTCTCAGACCGCTTCCCATTCCCTCTCGACCGTGGTCTCACATCGCTTTAGATTTTATCACCGGACTGCCTTCATCAGCGGGGAAGACAGTTATTCTTACGGTTGTCGATAGATTCTCTAAGGCGGGTCATTTCATTCCTCTCGATAAGCTCCCTTCTGCTAAGGAGACGGCTCAGATCATTATCGAGAATGTTTTCCGAATTCATGGCCTTCCGTCTGACGTCGTTTCCGACAGAGGTCCGCAGTTCACGTCTCAATTTTGGAGGGAGTTTTGCCGTTTGATTGGGGCTTCCGTCAGTCTCTCGTCCGGCTTTCATCCCCAGTCTAATGGTCAAGCCGAACGGGCCAATCAGACTGTTGGTCGCATTTTACGCAGTCTTTCTTTTCGTAACCCTGCGTCTTGGTCAGAACAGCTCCCCTGGGCAGAGTACGCCCACAACTCGCTTCCCTCGTCTGCTACCGGTCTATCCCCTTTTCAGTGTAGCCTCGGGTACCAGCCTCCGCTGTTCTCATCTCAGCTCGCCGAGTCCTGCGTCCCCTCCGCTCAGGCTTTTGTCCAGCGTTGCGGCGCACCTGGAAGGGGGTCAGGTCGGCACTTTGCCGTAATAGGGCGCAGACTGTGAGGGCCGCTAATAAGCGTAGGACCAAGAGTCCTAGATATTGTTGCGGTCAGAGAGTATGGCTCTCCACTCAGAACCTTCCCCTTAAGACAGCTTCTCGCAAGTTGGCCCCGCGGTTCATTGGTCCGTTCCGTATTTCCCAGCTCATTAATCCTGTCGCAGTGCGACTTCTTCTCCAGCGCTATCTTCGTCGCGTTCACCCGGTCTTCCATGTCTCCTGTGTTAAGCCCGTTCTTCGCGCCCCCCGCTCGTCCCTCCCCCCCCCATCCTTGTCGAGGCGCACCCATCTACAGGGTTCGTAAGATTTTGGACATGCGCCCTCGGGGCCGTGGTCATCAGTACCTAGTGGATTGGGAGGGGTACGGTCCTGAGGAGAGGAGTTGGGTTCCCTCTCGGGACGTGCTGGACCGTTCGCTGATCGATGATTTCCTCCGTTGCCGCCAGGTTTCCTCCTCGAGTGCGCCAGGAGGCGCTCGGTGAGTGGGGGGTACTGTCATGTCTTGTTATGTCTGTTCCTGTCCTTTCTCTTCATTCTCTCTCTCTGCTGGTCTTTTTAGGTTACCTTCTCTGTCTCTCATTCCTCAGCTGTTCTACATCTGCCCTAACTAGCTCTTTCACTCTTCCCCACCTGTTCTCTCTTCCCCCTCTGATTAGGTCTCTATTTCTCTCTCTGTTCCTGCTACTTTCGGTGTCTGATTCTTGTTTGTGTTTTTTGATGCCAGAAGCAAGCTGTCGTCTCGTTTGCTTCCACCTTGTCCTGTCCTGTCGGAGTCTGCCTGGCAGGAGCATCCTGCACTATACTAACGTTCTTTTTGTTCCGCTGACAACGTTGGAAGAGGATTTATGCCATTCCTGTATTTTCATTAAAGAACTCTGTTTTCTGTTAAAACCGCTTTTGGGTCTTCACTCAAGTTCATAACACTTGTAAAGTACTGTGTTGTAAAAATACATTAAAGTACTACTTAAGTAGTTTTATGCGGTATCTGTACTTTACCTGACTATTTATAGTTTTGATTTTCTTTTACTTCACTACATTCCTAAAGAGTGGAGAGGTCCATTGTTTTGGCTGTGTCATTGGAAATCCCCTAGCTACTGCATAGTAAGCACTTAGTGTTGTTAGGTTCTTATTTTATAGATTTAAATAACTCACGGACACTAGAGAAGCTTTAACCAAGTTTAATTCTTCCCAAAGGGTCGACACAGCTGTATTCAGACAGCAAAACATTTCTCTCCATCACAGTTATATACATCCTACGTAAGACACGCCTTCTCTCCAATCCTTACGTCTTATTGTTCAACAGAAAGAGGGTAACAGGATACCAAACACTTATTACTCCCTTAAGGGAATCTGTCCTCACCTCCTGACCTCAACCCCTCCTTCACCTAATCCACAGATGTCCACCTGTCTTCCCTATCAACACGTCGCTCTCCTCTCCTCCTTCAAACACATTCCAAAGCCTTCTGGCTTTCTACAGAGGACCCTTAACTTCTGACATAAAACCCATTCTCTTCCACTCCTTATCATTCAGTTAATATCTCAATGTTCAAAGTTTAGCCGTTTCCAACAGTGTTAATCAGCAATACAGATATAAAGCACAATACACTGAGATATGAACACCTGTCCAAGGTCATGAATAACAATGTGCAGGGAAATACTTGTCCAGATATTTACCAAGTTGTCTTTTTTAATGTTAACATAATTGGAGATCTTTTATACACACACTGATACAGAAACAACAGTCCTGTAAAGAGCGCTCACCAAGGCCTGAATAGTTTATTTTCACACAGCACTTCATATTTGATGACAAATTCTTTCCTGCTGGTCAGGGTGTGTGTGTGTGTGTGTGTGTGTGTGTGTGTGTGTGTGTGTGTGTGTGTGTGTGTGTGTGTGTGTGTGTGGGCGGGCACACACTCAACCCCTCCTTCAACTATCTGTGGATTAGTTGAGGTCAGGAGGTGCGGACAGATTCCCTTAAGGGAGTAATAAGCGTTTGGTAACCTGTTACCCTCTTTCTGTTGAACAATAAGATGTAAGGATTGGAGAGAAGGAGGAGTGTCTTACGTAGGATGTATATAACTGTGATGGAGAGAAATGTTTTGCTGTCTGAATACAGCTGTACAGAACCTTTGGGAAGAAATAAACTTAGTTAAAGCTTCTCTAGTGTCCGTTACTTATTTAGATCTGTAAAATAAGAAACTAACACGTGTGTGTGTGTGTGTGTTTGTGTGTGAACTAGTCATGATTGTTGATTTAGCACTGATTTTGTTACTGATTGAGCTTTGATAAGGTTTGCAGTTCTGCCCTGATTTAGACAGTTATCTAGCTTCACATTTCTAGCTTCACATTTCTAGCTTCACATAACTAGCTTCACCCCAATGTATTTTCTGACTTACCCTGCTTCACAGTGGCTCTATATACATCTGTACGAGGCCCTGTCTGGACTGTCCTGTCCTCACTAGAAAACCTGCAATGCAGCATTTCCCTCTGAGCCTCACACAGTCTCTTACTAATGGAGTAGAGAGCTGAGTAGAGAGCTGAGCCTCTGTTTGAACTAATGGACCACAGATATACAGATGTTTTATAGAAACTAAGAAAACAGGATGATGAGCTCATTTAAGCACTGTTGTCTGTAAACTGGAGACCTGAAAAATGGAGAATAGTGCCGAACTCTTCTGTCTGCTGAGAGATCAATGCAATAAATGGAGGGTGTGTGAGTTCTTGTGTCTTGTGTGTCTGGTGAATGAGGCAGACCCAGACAGACAGTGACAGGCCATATCTCAGAGCAGGCTTCCGCAGGGTTGGAGCAATCTGTGTGGACATGAGTCAGAAAGATGTTCCCCTTTGAAGGGTGGAGGGGTCAGGTACATGAGGACTGCTGGTGAAATCCCAAACTGGTGTGTGTGTGTGTGTGTCACAAGTGTGTGGGTTTCTCTGCTATCTCTGCTCCTGACATAATCAGTTTAAGCCAGTTTATGATGGTGGGTGTGGTATGTCTACTATCTGTGTGTACTTTTAACGTTCTCCCTCCTGTTCTTCTAGACCTTCCCATGACATTAGTCTCGAGGAGTTTGATGATGAGGATCTGTCTGAAATCACAGACGACTGTGGAATAGGACTCAACTATGACTCTGATCCCTATGAAAAGGTAGGACACAAACACACACGCATACAAACACATGCAAGAATGCACACAGACAAACGTACAGGCATACGCACACCAATGTCATGTAGTGAAACAGCAGGTCTGTAATTAAATTAGCTCTCATCATTAAATAGATTAACTTGCAGATGGCTACAAAGTACTGCTGCAAACTACTAAAATCTCCTCATGTGGAATAAAACAAAACTACTTCTGCATGGCTTGCTGTTTGGGGTTTTAGGCTGGGTTTCTGTATCGCACCTTGTGATGACGGCTGATGTAAAAAGGGCTTTATAAATACATTTCATTGATTGATGTCTTCCTACACATTTTGAAGCAAAGCAACTTGTATGTCAGACTGTTTGGGTTTCTTTGTGTGGCCTTGTCAACACATGGTGCTCATGGCTTTTATTAACAGTTGCTATTGGTGGCTGCCGCTCCCCTTAGGTAGTTAATAACAAGTAGAGATAGAGGGTGAGATAGAGAAAGATCGAAAATGAGAGCGAGAGTGATAGTCTGTGTTGCTCTGCTTATCTCTTATATAAGCGGCAGTGTAACTAGCTGTTAATACCTGTGTGACCAGTGCTGCCGTCATTACATTAGTGGCCTTATAGATGTACTAAGCACAGCCCTGCTCTTTCATTTCCATCCTATCGACATCAGCTCCAACATCAGAACAGAATATGAGTGGTACTGTGCTGTAATGTACAACTCAGATCCCCTCTTAGAGTCTGAGATCTGGTAGGAATAATCCAGTCCTGTACTACTGGAGAAGCACTGGGTCTGTTTCCTCTCTATCATATCTCCCCCTCTCTCTCCCCCGTTCTGTCTTTATCTCCTTCTCTCTCTCTCCCTTCCCCCTCTCTCTCCCCCGTTCCCTCCGTATTTGTCTCCCCCTCTCTCTCCCGAGGGATGTGAATGTTTTATTTGTGTGGCTCTGAGCCATGGCTGCAGCACAGGGTGAATGATCCAGTGCAGTTTGCTGCTATGCAGAGACAACCTCCCTCCTCCCTCATCATTCCCTTCTACCTCTCCTCCCCTCTCTCCCTTGTCTGCCCATTCCTTCCTCCGTGCTATGCAGAGCTCCGCTCAGAGAAAACCTCCCTTCTTCCTACCTCGAAACCCTCTCTTCCTCATTCCTCCTCTTTTCCTCCTTTGAATCCCCATTGTATGTGTAGGGATATAGGGAGGGAGGACCCTAAAAAAAGTACAACCTCAGCAAGTTGAGGGAAATACTTGTATCCTTGCAATCTCAGATGTCATATTTCAAATGCAGATAACCCAACGGTGCACACAGTCCCAGTCTGCTCAGTTCAGAGATGTGTGGGTGTATGCCAGAGATGGTGTTACTCTGTGTTATGTTACATAACCAACCCCACCCCCACCACGTTGCTCATCCCCACAGAAACTAATCCTTCTGACATCAGACCAACCCTCTGGATTAAACACAGAGCTTCAGAGTGTGTGTGTGTTTCAAGTTGATGTCCTGTTGGAAGGTGAACCTTCACCCCAGTCTGAGATCCTGAGTGCTGTGGAGAAGGTTTTCATCAAGGATCTCTCTGTATCATCCTTCCCTCGATCCTGACTAGTCTCCCAGTCCCTGACACCAAAAAAAATGTCCCCACACCATGATTTTAGCCTGCACCATTATTCACCGTAGTGATGGTGCCAGGTCTTCTTCAGACGTGATGCTTGGCATTTAGACCAAAGAGTTCAATTTTGGTTTCATCAGACCAGAGAATTTTTTTCTCATGGTCTGAGAGTCCTCTAGGTGCCTTTTGGCAAACTCCAAGTGGGCTGTCATGTGCCTTTTACTGAGGAGTGGCTTTCGTCTGGCCACTCTACCATAAAGTCCTGATTGGTAGAGTGCTGCAGAGATGGTTTTCCTTCTGTAAGGTTCTCCCATCTCCACAGAGGAACTCAGAGGAACTATGGAACTCAGAGTGACCATTGGGTTCTTGGTTACTTCTTGGTTACCTTCTCCCCTGATTTTAAAATTTGTCTGGGCGGCCAGCTCTCGGAAGAGTCTTGGTAGTTCCAAACTTCTTCCATTTAAGAATGATGGAGGCCACTGTGTCCTTGGGAACCTTCAATGCTGCAGAAATATTTGGTAACCTTCCCCAGATCTGTGCCTCGATGCATTCCTTTCTCAGAGCTCTACAGACAATTCCTTTAACCTCATGGCTTGGTTTCTGCTCTGACATGCACTGTCAACTGTGGGACCTTATATATACAGGTGTGTGCTTTTCCAAATCATGTCCAATCAATTGAATTTACCACAGGTGGACTCAGTCAAGTTGAAGACACATCTCAATTATGATCAATGGAAACAGGATGCACCTGAGCTCAATTTCCAGTCTCATAGTAAAAGGTCTGAATTCTTATGTAAATAAGGTATTTCTGTTTTTATTTTTTGTGCATTTGCTAAAAAACAACTTTTTTTGTCATTATGGGGTATTGTGTGTAGATTGATGAAGGGTGAAAAATGATTTAATCAATTTAAGAATAACAAAATGTGGAAAAAGGGAGGGGGGTCTGAATACTTTCCGAATGCACTATACATATACATATACACAAACACACAAATGTTGGCACGTGTGTATACTAACAGAAACCACTGACTGTGTGAGAGAGGCTTAAATGACTGACGATGGCTTGAGACTGGTAGATGACAATCACCCAATCAAATACAGTAAACACACACACACATACCATCATAAACTGGCTTAAATGGATTATGTCAATCATCTCATTTCTTAAAATATCAGAAAGGGCGTTTAGTTGGAGAGAAGACTTGAAAGCTTTAAAATGTCATGTTTTGACAAGATAAGCCCATGCCTGTCACGCCCTGACCTTAGTTATCTATGTTTTATGTATTATTTTGGTCAGGTCAGGGTGTGACAAGGGTGGGTATGTGTGTTTTTTTGTCCTGTCTAGGGTTTTTGTGTATCTATGGGTTTTTATATGTCTATGTAATGTAGGTCTATGGTGGCCTGAATTGGTTCCCATTCAGAGGCAGCTGTTTATTGTTGTCTATGATTGGGGATCCTATTTAGGTTGCCATTTTCCATTTTGGTTTTGTGGGTTATTTTCTGTGTATAGTTGCATGTCAGCACTCGTTCTATATAGCTTCACGTTCGTTTTTATAGTTTGTTTAGTGTTCTTTATTAAAAGAAGAATGTATTCATATCACGCTGCGCCTTGGTCTCCTCTATACAACGAACGTGACAGAATAACCCACCAATCCAGGGCCAAGCAGCGTGAAAAGGAGGAACAGCACTTAATGGGGAAATGGACCTGGGAGGAGATATTAGATGGAGCAGGACCCTGGACACAGCCGGGTGAGTATCGCCGTCCTAACGGAGGAGATAGAGGCAGCGAAAGCGGAACGGCGATACTACGAGGAGAAATACCGGAGAATAGAGGAACGGCGATGATATGAAGGTACACGGCTAGTACGGAAGCCCGAGAGGCAGCCCCAATAATGACCTGAGCCAACTCCTCGTGCTTACTGTGGGGAGCGTGTTACTGGTCAGGCACCGTGTTATGCGGTAGAGCGCACAGTGTCTCCAGTGCGCTATTCTAGCCCGGTGCGCTCTATTCCAGCTCCTCGCAGTGGCTGGGCTAGAATGGGCATCCAGCCAGGAAGGAGGGTGCCTGCTCAGCGCTCCTGGTCTCCAGTATACCTCTTTGGACTCTTTGGTGAGTCTGCACAGCCCAGTGCATCCTGTGCCAGTGGATCCACAGGGCGAAAATAAACATCCAGCCAGGACGGGTTGTGTCAGCTCTACACTCCAGACCTCCAGTGTGCCTCCACAGTCCAGTACGTCCTGTGCCTGCTCCCCGCACTCGCCCTGAGGTGTGTGTCACCAGCCCGGTACCACCAGTACCGGCACCGCACACCAGGCCTACAGTGCACCTCGGCAGTCCAGAGCGTCCGGCGACAGTACCCAGTCCAGAGCGTCCGGCGACAGTACCCAGTCCAGAGCGTCCGGCGACAGTACCCAGTCCAGAGCGTCCGGCGACAGTACCCAGTCCAGAGCGTCTGTATGTGTAGTTGCATGTCAGCACTTGTTCTATATAGCATCACGTTCGTTTTGTTGTTTTGTTAGTTTGTTTAGTGTTCTTTCTTTATTAAAAAAGAATGTATTCATATCACGCTGCGCCTTGGTCTCCTCTATACGACGAACGTGACAGCCTCCCTCCATCCTATTGGTGGAAACTGTTGCAGTTACTAATGAATTTTTGATGATGACACAGAATGCTTTGAGAAGGAAGAAAACATAGATATTCTCATGTGTTTAATGATGTTTTTCCACTTGGTTGAACTGTAGTAAGCTGCGATACTTACATGCCAGCACATACACATACTGCACATACATACATAATCAACCGAACAATGGTTCATTTCCCCATCACACACAGAAGCAAATCCAGTGGTTTGTAATCCCTAATATTGACATTCTGAATAACATGAATGATTATGTTGTAGTAGTATTATTTTTACTAACTTGGGTACTTTCACAGGTAAACATGTTCTCACTGTGATTCTTATGCATATTGAGTAAAGAGGAGGGGAGAGTAGAGAACACTGGTCTACATTTCCCATAATGCTTCAGTGGAGAGGAGAGGGAGGTTATACCTGATCTCTCCTGACAGTTTCTGTATGTTTCCCTACAGTCTCATTACCTGACTGTGTCTGTGAGTTAGAAATAAGCTACAGACGAGCTAGAAATGAGCATGAATCTACGTTGTTTTCCCTCCTCTGTTTACCTCTTATAATGAATCTCAGTGAACGCCTGGTCAGGTGGAAGCAGATGGGTCATTTTCCTGTTAGCCCTTACATTGATAGATGCCAATCTTTGGGAGTAGAATAGAGACATTAGTAGAGAGAAAAACAGAATGAATGAATGCAAGAGAGTGAGAGAAAGAGGGAGGGGAGTCAGTCTGTTGGGAGCAGACTACCAGCCCTTTGAGTCAGACCCAGGCATGAATCACTGAGCTATCAGATGAAAGGAGTGTCTCCCTTTACCTCCCTACTCTTTTATTTCTTTTTTATTTTTATTTTTTTATGTCTCTGTCTCACACAATACCTTCTGAAAGTTTTCACACCCCATGACTTTTTCCAAATTGTGTTGTGTTACAAACTTAATTTAAAATAGTTTAAATGGAGATGTTTTATCACACACAATACACCATAATGTCAAAGTGGAATTATGTTTTTAGAAATGTGTACAAATGAAAACAAAATGAAAATCTGAAAGGTATTGCATTGCACTTTGTGATAGCAAGACTAAAGTTTAGGATTAAACATGTCCTTAACAAGTCACATAACAAGTTGCATGGACTCACTCGGTGTATAATTGTCTTGCGAAAGTATTCGGCCCCCTTGAACTTTGCGACCTTTTGCCACATTTCAGGCTTCAAACATAAAAATATAAAACTGTATTTTTTTGTGAAGAATCAACCACAAGTGGGACACAATCATGAAGTGGAACGACATTTATTGGATATTTCAAACTTTTTTAACAAATCAAAAACTGAAAAATTGGGCGTGCAAAATTATTCAGCCCCCTTAAGTTAATACTTTGTAGCGCCACCTTTTGCTGCGATTACAGCTGTAAGTCGCTTGGGGTATGTCTCTATCAGTTTTGCACATCGAGAGACTGATTTTTTTTTCCCATTCCTCCTTGCTAAACAGCTCGATCTCAGTGAGGTTGGATGGAGAGCATTTGTGAACAGCAGTTTTCAGTTCTTTCCACAGATTCTCGATTGGATTCAGGTCTGGACTTTGACTTGGCCATTCTAACACCTGGATATGTTTATTTTTGAACCATTCCATTGTAGATTTTGCATTATGTTTTGGATCATTGTCTTGTTGGAAGACAAATCTCTGTCCCAGTCTCAGGTCTTTTGCAGACTCCATCAGGTTTTCTTCCAGAATGGTCCTGTATTTGGCTCCATCCATCTTCCCATCAATTTTAACCATCTTCCCTGTCCCTGCTGAAGAAAAGCAGGCCCAAACCATGATGCTGCCACCACCATGTTTGACAGTGGGGATGGTGTGGTCAGAGTGATGAGCTGTGTTGCTTTTATGCCAAACATAACGTTTTGCATTGTTGCCAAAAAGTTCAATTTTGGTTTCATCTGACCAGAGCACCTTCTTCCACATGTTTGGTGTGTCTCCCAGGTGGCTTGTGGCAAACTTTAAACGACACTTTTTATGGATATCTTTAAGAAATGGCTTTCTTCTTGCCACTCTTCCATAAAGGCCAGATTTGTGCAATATACGACTGATTGTTGTCCTATGGACAGAGTCTCCCACCTCAGCTGTAGATCTCTGCAGTTCATCCAGAGTGATCATGGGCCTCTTTGCTGCATCTCTGATCAGTCTTCTCCTTGTATGAGCTGAAAGTTTAGAGGGACGGTCAGGTCTTGGTAGATTTGCAGTGGTCTGATACTCCTTCCATTTCAATATTATCGCTTGCACAGTGCTCCTTGGGATGTTTAAAGCTTGGGAAATCTTTTTGTATCCAAATCCGGCTTTAAACTTCTTCACAACAGTATCTCGGACCTGCCTGGTGTGTTCCTTGTTCTTCATGATGCTCTCTGCGCTTTTAACGGACCTCTGAGACTATCACAGTGCAGGTGCATTTATACAGAGACTTGATTACACACAGGTGGATTGTATTTATCATCATTAGTCATTTAGGTCAACATTGGATCATTCAGAGATCCTCACTGAACTTCTGGAGAGAGTTTGCTGCACTGAAAGTAAAGGGGCTGAATAATATTGCACGCCCAATTTTTCAGTTTTTGATTTGTTAAAAAAGTTTGAAATATCCAATAAATGTCGTTCCACTTCATGATTGTGTCCCACTTGTTGTTGATTCTTCACAAAAAAATACAGTTTTATATCTTTATGTTTGAAGCCTGAAATGTGGCAAAAGGTCGCAAAGTTCAAGGGGGCCGAATACTTTCGCAAGGCACTGTAATTATTTGTAAGGTCCCTCAGTTGATCAGTGCATTTCAAACACATTCAAAGACCAGGGAGGTTTTCGCAATGTCTTGCAAAGAAGGGCACCTATTGGTAGATGGGTTTAAAAAAAGCAGACATTGAATATCCCTTTGAGCATGGTGAAGTTAATTACACTTTGGATGGTGTATCAATACACCCAGTCACTACAAAGATACAGGCGTCCTTCCTAAGAGGAAGGAAACCGCTCAGGGATTTCACCATGAGGCCAATGGTGACTTTAAAACAGCTACAGAGTTTAATGGCTGTGATAATGTAGGAGAAAACTGAGGATGGATCAACAACATTGTCGTTACTCCTCAATACTAACCTAATTGACAGAGTGAAAAGAAGAAGCCTGTACGGAATCAAAATATTCAAAAACATGCACCCTGTTTGCAACAAGGCACTAAAAGTAATGCTGCAAAGAAAAATTGGCAAAGCAATTCACTTTTTGTCCTGAAACAAAGTGTCATGTTTGGGTCAAATCCAATACGGCATGATACCGCTCTCCATATTTTTACGCATAGTGGTGGCTGCACCATGTTATGGGTATGCTTGTAAGCATTAAGGACTGGGATGTTTTTCAGGATAAAAAAGTAACCGAATGGAGCTAAGCACAGGCAAAATCCTAGAGGAAAACCTGGTTCAATCTGCTTTCCACCAGACACTGGGAGATTCATTTATCATTCAACAGGACAATAATCTAAAACACAAGACCAAATCTACACAGGAGTTGATTACCAAGAAGACAGTGAATTTTCCTGAGTGGCTGAGTTACAGTTTTGCCTTAAATCTACTTAAATCTATGGCATGACCTGAAAATAGTTATCTAACGATCATCAACAAGGATCATCACAGAATTTGAACACTACGAACAAAAGGAGCTGATCAAAAGCAGGGGAAAGGAGCTTAAAGGGACCAAATTCGGTCTCAATTACCAATTTCCAGGGGAGATCAACGAACGTCGTAAGAGACTGTATCCGGTACAGAGGCAACAGAGGGAGAAGTATAAGCGTGCCTTTCTCATTGTGGAAAAACTCTTTATCGATAGACAGCTATTTCCGAGACAGGTCCATAACACCATGGCTGTACTAAATTCTACAGGGACTTCAGGTTATGAAAAAAAGAGATTATGGGAACTGTAAAAATATCTGAACACTATAAAGTGGATATAAACACATGTACTCAATTACATGCTCGCTTATACATACAGACTTATACATACACACACCTGATCTCGCTCTCTTCTCTCACGCTCTCTCTATTGTCGAGCACTGTTTTATAATTTAATATGTTTCTTGTTTTGTCTGTTTTTTTCTGTATTTGTCTACAAGTTTATACATGTTTGCAACAAGCAAGGGGAAGATATCAGAATAGGGGCATTGGGGAATAATAACAAATTGTACGGAATACATTTGTACTGTAGTGAAGCCGTCTAGAGTAATGCAAGGTCTCTTTCATGATCATGTGAAATGTCAATTGCTATATAAATGCTGGGATGTGTTTTTCAATGATGTTAAAGGTAATTGTGATGCAACTATGACGGTGATATGATAAGGATTACAATTATCATCATGAATATTAAGGCTATATGCACTACATGTTACACACATAGACACTCAACCATGCAAATTGGCAGAGTTATTATTTATTTGGACAGCACACATTATAGTGTTACTCTTATACAGACATCTTACACAATCTCACTAAATCACATCCAATATCATACACATTGTTAGGTTCTTATTCTTCAGAGTAAATAACTCACGGACACTAGAGATGCTTTAACCAAGTTTAATTCTTCCCAAAGGGTCGACACAGCTGTATCAGACAGCAAAACATTTCTCTCCATCACAGTTATATACATCCTACGTAAGACACTCCTCCTTCTTTCCAATCTTTACATCTTATGGTTCAATAGGAAAAGTGTAACAGGATACCAAACCCTTATTACTCCCTTAAGGGGATCTGACCTCACCTCCTGACCTCAATCCCTCCTTCACCTAATCCACAGATGTCCATCTGTCTTTCCTGTATCAACATGGTGCTCTCCTCCCGTCGCCCAACACATTCCAACGCCATCTGGCTTTCTACAGAAAACCATTAAATTCTGACAAAACCCAGTCGTCTCTTTCACTCCTAATATTCAATGCTTCTTCTCTATCATTTATTTAATATCTCAATGTTCAAAATGTCGAATCCATCAGTCCCTCCTCTTGAACAATAGCATCCTAATGTTCAATTCATATAAACTAGGAAATTACTAATACATGGATAAACAATGATAATAAAACATGAATAAAACAAACAATTAACAAACAGTTACTGCGAGGTTTACAAATTCAGAGACTTATGGCCTCTGTATTATGATCACACAATTATTCCCATCTATCATCACGTAACAAAATGCCATTCCAGCTGAATCTGTGGTGTTGTTATATGTCAGATGGAGCAGCTTTCAGTTTCTCCACTTCCCCCTTCTGGTTCCTAAGAGAGTGATACTTTCCTGCTGGGTTCCACAAAAATGAAAGCTCTAAAAAGCTTCTTCATTCTTTCGCCCAGTCTTCCCCTTTCGGCCCCAGGTTCCGAGGTGTTCCCAAGTGATGTCATTTTCACTTTGTTCCTCATCTCCAACATTTCACCTGATAGGCATGACACCTGATATGCAAGTGCGTATCCCTAATCCACGTTACATCCTCTTGAGGTAACTCAGCACTGTATCTGCTTTCACATCAATGCCTTCAACATTTTGTTCACAGTACAATTACCCCTCTATCCTCTATCATATGTTTCATTAACCCATAAAGCAGATAACCAGTGATCCAACTATGATGTTTATAGTAGCTCCCAGACCCAACCATCTGTTTGTCTTACAGTGGAATCTAGTCTCTCTCTCTCTCTCTCTCTCTCTCTCTCTCGCTCTCGCTCTCCGCTCCTCTGTCATGGTGTCTTCACTCACCCATTATGCAGCTGGACCTCACTTCAGGTGAGAACTCTGCACCCCCCAAGGAGAGACATGATGATCTTTACCACTGCAGGTACTGTACGGAGTAGTGTGTCTCACCAAACAACCCTGTCCCAATACCCCCGCCTGGTGTCTCTTGATGTACACTCAATCTCCAGGATTCTGCCCATGCCCTTTGTTATATCTCTGCTTCCACCTGAGGATATACACACTGCAAACACATTGGTCATTTCCTGACAACGTGATTTGTGATATTTGAATAACTGCATCCCCTGTCCTCCCATCGGTCCCCCAGTTACCAGTTACCAATCCATGTGACATGAGTCGTCATAAACTGATATCCCAACAATGCTACTAAAGTAATCATTGCTACTTTCAACATGGCCCATAACTATAGTCTCACAATACCCCTCATTTGCACAGTCGTCTAATTCCATGCTATCAATATAGCATCCTTCGCTACTAGTACTGCTCCTTCAGTTACTCTCCCTACAGCGACTGCCATGAGAATACTTCCTGCATGTAATCTGTCAAATGTTCACCGGCTGTTAGAAATTGGGGGAAAATGAATGAGTTGGGAATAATATCCAACATAATAAAACTGAGTCACGGGTGTCCTGAACGTTTACCATAGTGTCTGTAATGCCACCACTATCTCTTCTACTCTCACCATGATCTAGGTATGTGTAATGTTCAACTAAATCCCCATATGGAGTACAGTTGGCTGTCCTCCCTCTTCTATGAGCTATCTCCTGTAACAATATGCCGTCTCTGGGAATGATACTCCTCTATCATTACATTTAACCCATAACACACTATACTCCTAATGCATTTTCTACAGTTATAAACATACTAACACATTCTCCAATCAGTTAGTCAATATACATCATTTCCTCCTCTGGAACAATTAACACCCTCATGTTTCACGAAACCTAAAAACGTATTGACTTGAAACGAAAAGCGAAACAAAGTACATGTTTAATGATTTAGCACCACTCATTGATGCAATGCAACATAAAAATTTGGAATACAGGGTAAGACAAAAAAACAAACTTTCATGGTTGTCCCAAGCTATCATCCAGTGATTCCCCCAAACAAACTACCTCCCCTCAGGTTGACTGTTAGAGATAAGTTTCTGGAGACTCTCTCGGCCAAATAAATGTTAGCAACGCCCTCCTCTCCTCATCGGGCTTCAGCAATTCTCTCTCGCTGTATCCCGATCACAACTAAAACATGTTTATCAATTATCCAACCCGAATGTAGAATGACTGACCTCAGTGCTTACTTTGAGTCTTGGGCTCAAATTCCAGTTGATCAACTTAGCACACATCATCCCTGTTAGAACATACATTTATAAACCACCTTTTATTGCCTGTCATAACTCTTCTCATTACAGCCCCCCTTTGACCCTGTTTTCCTGTCATGAGTGGCCTGGTAAAGAAGATCAGTATCTCAATGCATGTTAGTTTAAATAGTTAGCAGGGCGTATACCACCACTCCCATTTACTTCGCCCGGCACTTATCATTCTATCGTGTCTTCTTCAGATATCTTTTAGAGTTCATGTTCCCAACGGCACTTGTAACTTTTGCCTGTCACATTTCATGGCCCTTGATAATATCCCCATTTTAATATCGAAGTAGATATTTCCGTTTCTCCCACATACACGATTCTCTCACCTGAGCTTGTTCTCTGTCTCCACACTCACTCCACACGCGCTCTCAGCACCCCGACCCTGCTTTATGGCTCGGACTCAGATAGGAGTGGTAAAAGTCACCGACTCTCATTGCACGTCTTTGTTGCTCTTTCTTCAGCCAGTTAGGGAGGGTTTTGAAATTTACACACACTGTTTATGGTCAAATTATTCCTACCATACATTAAGACACGATCTGACGTCACCTTCCATGATAACCTAAAAAAAAACACAGATCATAACAACAGTTATGTTCATTACATTTCTGTTTCAGGAAACCAGACAAACATTGATTATATGACGAATTAAGACATGAACCTTTTCTTAATACCATCTCTAAGACAAATGTCAAAAAGCATAACAATGTTACTGCTAAAACTTTTTTCTATATTAGCCCAAACTCCCTTATTCTACTGGCGACCTCTAGGAAGAGTTAGCAGATCCTGAAGTTATCACCCTAACCCCTCGCATAATTCCCACTCCAGGATCCCAATCTGGTGAAATTTTTATCAAAACAAAAACACAACATGAAATTAGCAATATACATATCACAATCCATTTGAAGTAACTGTCATCCCTTATTAACATATATTTTCCTTTCTATGTGAAGCCTGAATACAGTACCACTGTATAAGTACCCAAAAACCATGACCTCAGGGAACCGGTAATTTTCCGCTTTCACACACATAATTAAACAAAAACATGTTAAATCAAAAAATAAACAAATTTGAATAACTAATCAACTTAAAATTACAACTCTTTATAACTCCCTCTGGAAATAATAATAATCTCCTAAAGTAATGGTACAATTTGGATAGAGAATGGTGTTTCTCATGAATTTTATAATGAAATCCCCCTGTTCTGTCAATTTCTAATGAGTGTGATAATTTCTCATTAGGATTTTTTTTGTATACAGGGCTTTCTACACCATTAAAATGTTTCCTTTCCCTGTCCTTCGGAAACCATTTAAATACCTCTTCAAAACATTTCCATCCTCCTGCATACCCAATTTAACTGAATTGAAAAGACCCCATCCAATACATCCCACAACACGGCGACACACGGCGTCTCTCCACCGAGTCTAACGATTCACTGGTCTCCTCTTCCCCATGATTCTCCATAACCACCACACCACATAAAAAAATGAAAAGTTAATTTTAGGTTTGGTTACCCCTATACTAATTCCTCGTGATCCCTCCACCCCTTTGTTCATTCTAGAATCCTATTCCAGAATAAGACGACATCAAACGTAAATTTATTTCAAAATAAAACCACATAAAATGTCTCTTAGTTTAAAAAAACAACCCCAAAGCCTTCTGAGTTTGCAAGGAGTGTTTGGCCATATAATTTAAATGTGTTACCTTTAGAATCCATTCCCCTGGTATTTTGCCTTGAATCTTCAACCCAAATTTGTTTTCTTGTGGCCAATTTAGCCAATTTAGCCATCGTAAGGAATCCAAAATATATACATGTGGTTCTCTAACACTTTCTTTCACCAAGGCAGCCGCCTTAGCCATTCTGTCTGCTTTACGATTACCTATGGCGATTTTATCTGTACGACTAGTATGTGCTTCACATTTCACCACTGTTATCCTCTCTATGATACGTGGGACGGTAGCGTCCCACCTGACCAACATCCAGTGAAATTGCAGAGCGCCAAATTCAAGAACAGAAATACTGATTATAAAAGTTTTTGATGTACCGATTCCATGGTACAGGGTGTATGAGTTGATATGTAAAACAACGCAAGATTAACCTCTAGCGACGAGCAATCCCGTATCCGGGAGCGTAATTTACATTTACATTTAAGTCATTTAGCAGACGCTCTTATCCAGAGCGACTTACAAATTGGTGAATTCACCTTCTGACATCCAGTGGAACCATAGCCTCAAGCGCATTACCATAACGCAATGTTTCCTATTCATGAAAATCGCAAATGAAATGAAATAAATATATTGAAACACAAAACACTGTCATCTCAGATTTTCAAAATATGCGTTACAGCCAACGCTAGACAAGCATTTGTGTAAGTTTAGCATGGCATAATGCTATGCTAGGCTGTGCTGGCATCAGGCAACATTTTCACAAAAATAAGAAAAGCAACCAAATTAAATAATTTACCTTTGAAGAACTTCAGATGCTTTCACTCATGAGACTCCCAGTTAAATAGCAAATGTTCCTTTTTTCCAAAAATAATATTTTTGTAGGTGAAAAACGTCACGTTTGTTCATCCTGCTTGGCTGAGAAATCGACCGAAAATACTTCAACTATAACGCCGAACTTTTTTCAAAATTTGCTCCATAATATCGACAGAAACACGTCAAACGTTGTTTAGGATCCATCCTCAAAGTGTTTTTAACATATGTATTCAATAATATATCCATGGAGGCAGTTGGTTTCTCATAAGAAACTATTGGAAAAATGGCTACCTCAGTATTTTACGCAGCATTTTCTCCGGGAGACACCATGCGTCCACTCGCCCTATATGTTCTCTTACAGCCATTCTCCAATGGAAATGTCTAAAAAACGTCACAATGTTGCAGACACCTTGTGGAAAACATGAGTTGACTCCTTGCTCCATCACAGCCATATAAGGAGTCATTGGCATGAGGCTGTTTAAAAAAAATGCGGCACTTCCTTATTGGATTTTTATCTGGGTTTCGCCTGTAACATCAGTTCTGTGGCACTCACAGACAATATCTTTGCAGTTTTGGAAACGTCAGAGTGTTTTCTTTCCAAAGCTGTCAATTATATGCATAGTCGAGCATCTTTTCGTGACAAAATATCTTGTTTAAAACGGGAACGTTTTTCATCCAAAAATTAAAATTGCGCCCCCTATATCCAAGAAGTTAAAGACTTCGTACTTTTCAGCTAAAATTATTCTAAACCACTTATTTTGGTATTACCCTTAGGTAGCCTGTTTCTGTTCTCAGGTTCAGGAATGGCTGAAAATGCATGGCATTGATCTAAAATTGACCCTAGAAATAGTACTGTTAGGAGAACTGGAGAGACCGGGTCAGTCAATTACTAATATACTAATACTTATAGTAAAAATATTCATCTTCAACTCGCAATATGTTTTTTTTGTGTGGTTTTTTTGTGCATTTTCCGATTAAAAACATTCAAAACAAAAGTGAAAAGATATTAGACAACGATAGGACAAAGTGACAGTAACAGACGAGCGTAACAAAAAAATAAATAATTATAATTATATATACAAACATACAATAAGAAAAAAATAATAACGAGACATTGGATCACCTGCCTCATAAAGATCAATACCCAGATCTTTTTCCCATTTAAGTCGGGGTTTATCTAGCCCAGGCAGTGTTAGTCCTGACATAAGAGCATCATATACACAGGAAATGGTCTTGAACAGTTGTTGGTCTGCGTGGCAGAGTTGTTCAATAGGTGACATCTTAGGTAGGTTCCATTGTCCCTTGAGTCACCCTAATAAAGTTTCGTAGTTGTAGGTAGCTAAAGACGTCCCTGTTAGGCAAGTGATATTTCTGTTTCAGCTGATCAAAAGACATAAGAACTCCCTCCTCGTAACAATGTTCCAGAAGAGTGATCCCCTTATCAGACCATGGTCTAAAGTTACTATTCTGGAAAAACATAGGGATCAATCTATTGTTTCATAAAGGGGTTTTAGGGGAAAGGAATCCCTCTCGTCCGAACAGCTCATGCAGTTTGCACCGTGCCAGGACAGAATGTATGATTAAAGGGTTGTCTGTGATGGTTTTTATAGATTTTCTGTCCCATTTGTAAAACAATTCTGCCCCAGTGTCATCATTTACCTCAAGCTTTTTCAATGTTCAACCATGAGGGAGAGGGACCATTGTCAAACCTCTGAGCCAGAAACCTAGACTGTGCCGCCCAGTAGTACATTCTAATATTGGGGAGGTTTAAGCCCCCTTGACTGTAATCAAGGGTCAGTTTATCCAGGCCAACCCTAGGGGTTTTGCCGTGCCAGATAAACCATCTGGTCAGCTTGTCGAGAGAGGAAAAAAATGCTGCGGGAACAGGGATAGGGAGAGATTGAAACAGATATAGAAATCTGGGCAGGACATTCATTTTAATTGTGTTGATTCTACCCAGTAGAGTGAGAGGTAAGTCCATCCATTTACAAAGGTCAACCTCTACCTTTTGCAACGAACTGGCCAGATTGAGTTTATAGAGGTTGTTCAGATTACCATCCACCATTATGCCCAAATATGTGAAGCCCATAGGCGACCATCTAAAAGGAAACTTGTGCTTGATGGTATGATGGTCAAGGACAGACAACGGTAAGATTTCGCTTTTATCAAAATTGACCTTATATCCAGAGAAAGAGTAGTAGGATCTGCAAGTGAGAGAGGGAGTGTTCTGGGTTTGTTAGAAATAAGATAAGGTCATCCGCAAAGAGTGATAATTTATGGGTATGGGGGCCCACCTCAAAGCCATGTATGTCAGGGCACGTTCTAATAACCTCAGCCAACGGTTCGATGGCGAGGGCAAAGAGGTGGGGGCTAATTGGGCAACCTTGTCTGTTCCCCCTATAAAGAGGGAAAGAGGAGGACGTAATCCCATTGGTAGCAATCCTAGCTTTAGGAGATTTGTAGAGTGATTTTATCAAATTTACAAACACGGTACCTAAACCGAACTTTTCCAAGACGCGAAAGTGTTATGGCCATTCAACCCTATCCAAGGCCTTTTCAGCGTCGAGGGAGACTGCGACACTAGGTATTTTGTTTTTTTGTTAGCAAGGTGAATTATATCAAAGAACCTTCTGAGATTTTTGGAGGACAATCTATTAATTATGAAGCCAGTCTGATCTGGGTTGACCAACAGGGGAAGACATGACTCCAGTCTCTTAGATAGCATCTTGGTGACCAGTTTACAAACTGTGTTAAGGAGCGAGATTGGTCTATAGGAGGTGCACTTTAGCGGGTTTTTCCCTTTCTTGTGGATTACAGTAATCACTGCTTGAGAGAAGGACTCTGGAAAGCAGTTGTCTTCTCTGGCATTTTTAAGTACCTCCATAAGGTAGGGGACCAACAACTCCCTAAATTCTTTATAGAACTCTGGAGGGAAGCAATCCTCCCCAGGATATTTATTAGAAGGTAAGGATTTAATGGCCTCCAACAATTCAGGAACTGAGAAGTGTTCACTCAGGCGCTCGCTGTCTTCCCCTGACAGGCATGGGAGGTTGAGAGAGAAGAGGAAGGAGTCGATCTCTGATAGATCATCGCTTGATTGGGAAGTGTAGAGGTCTTCATAGTATTTCTTAAAAGTATTATTAATTTCAGTAGGGTCGAAAGATATCTCATTAGTAAGAGTTTCGATGGCATTAATTGTCCACTTACTTTCCTCTGCTTTCAGTTGCCATGCCAATACTTTGTGAGCTTTCTCTCCAAGCTCGTAATAACGCTGTTTTGATTTAGTGATGGCCCTCTCAGCTTGATATGTGTTCAGAATATTATATTTAAGTTTTTTATTTACCAAAAGCCTGTATAGATTTTTAGTCGGGCCTCTTTGGTAGGTTTTCTCTAGCTCTGAGATTTCAGATTCAAGGGCACTCAGTTCCGCACCGTGTTTTCTCTTCAGCCCTTTAGTATAGGAAATGATCTGTCCCCTCAGATAGGCTTTCAATGTGTCCCAAAGAATGAAGCTGTCAGGAGCAGAGGGTTTGTTTGTCAAAGTAAAAATATTGATCTGCTCTTTGATGAATGCACAAAATTCAGGTTGCTTTAGGAGTGTAGAATTTAATCTCCATCTATATGCTCCATTTACCTTGGGGGGAATGGAGATTGATAATACCAGAGGAGAATGGTCACTAAGCAATCTGGGGAGATACTCGACATCTAACACTCTATGAAACAGTTTGAAAGTAAAAAGTTATCTATGCGTGTGTGTGACTTGTGTGGGTGTGAATAAAAAGAGTAGTCCCTATCCTGTGGGTGCAACTGTCTCCAGATGTCTAGTAAATTGAGATCTTTCATGAATGACATGGTGAGCTTGCCGGCTTTGGTAAGAAGTGAGGGTTTATCAGAAGACCTATCAAGAACTGTATCTAAGCAAAAATTAAAATCTCCTCCAACCAGTAGCTATCCTGGTGGTGCTTGAGTGACCTGAAGGAAGACATTCTGAATAAACATATGGTCATCAAGGTTAGGAGCATAAATATTCAATAGGGTCCAAGACTCTGAAAACATATGCCCCTGCACCAAAACAAACCTGTCAGAGGGATCAGAGATTGTGTTGTTGACGCAGATGGAGATGTGTCTAATTATCAAAATTGCAGTTCCTCTTGCTTTGGAGTTAACAAAGGATGCAAAAACTTGTCCTACCCATTCCCTCTTCAATTTCTTGTGTTCACTGGCTGTAAGATGTGTTTCTTGTAAAAACACAATGTCAGCCTTTAATTTCTTAAGGTATGTATAGACTTTTCCTTTTAATCGGGCTGTTAAGACATTTTACGTTGAATGTGACATATTTTAGTGGATTAAGCATAGGTTGGGTTTCAAATATGTAACTGAATAGAAATCTATGATATGCAGATAATTAGGAAATGTTTCAACTTTGGTTTGAGCACAAAAGTGACCTGTGTGTCTCTTTAGGAAGGAAACAATAAACATAGAAAAAGGGAAGAAAAAATAAATAAAAATCCCACCCACCCCGATTGTCAGACTAAAACAGCAATCCCAACAATCTAACATGCATATACTTGTAGAGATACGTTGCTGCTCGCTTTCCATCTTGCTCTTACTAGCTAAACCTTGGCGTAAACTAAAACCTGCGAGCTCTCTAAGTTGAAAACAAACGTTGTGAATAGATATTTATGGCTGAATATTTACTGCCCATGGTAAGGGCTGCTTGAGTCTCTTTTCGAAAGATGAACATAAATGAGGGGGAAAGCAGTGGACCTAAGCCCACTTATTGCTTCGCCCAGTAGATATGGACTAAACCAAAATATACTCTCCTGTAAATGTAATAGAACTCACCCAGGAAAGATACGGTTAGTTGAACATGTACAAACCAATTATAGTGACCGGGAGATACCAGCAGTTCTGAGAAACTGCATTTATAAAAGAACTTCGTTTTATCCCCGAGAGAGACCGTCCTGGCTCAGACGTTGCTCAGTTCTTGAGAAAAGTGTGCACTTCTCCCGGTTTGTTGAAGAGATGGCTTCGGCCTTTGTACTGAACTTTCATCCGCGCAGGGTGGATGAGGTAGCCGATGATGTTCTTCTCCTTCAGTGCTTTGGCGACATGTCTGAACTGCTTGCCACGTCTGGCGAGATCCGCGCTCATATCTGGGAAAAGGCTGACCCTCTTTCCATCGATGGTGAGGTCCCCTTTGGCTCTTGCGAGTTGCAGTATCTTCTCTCTGTCTTGGAAACGGAGGAACCTGATCAGGACGGCTCGTGGGGGCTCATCTGGCCGGGGTTTTGGCGCTGATGTTCTGTGGGCGCGTTCGATTTCCAGCGGCTTGGTGAAGTTGATTATGCCTAGGACCTCCGGGATCCATTGAGTGAAGAAACAGACCGGTTCACGGCCCTCACTGTCCTCTTTCAATCCCACCACAAGGATATTACTACGTCTACTCTGGTTCTCCATCTGATCTACCTTGTTTTTGAGGTAGGCATTGTCCTTTTGCAGTTGTATCAAGATCTGGTCATGTCTAGCGATGGTATCTTCAACTGTGCTAATGCGCAACTCTGCCTCAGTCGTTCTCAAAAGGAGATCATTCATGGAGGATTTCAGGTCGTCAATGGAAGAATGGAGTTCAGCCGATTTCTTATCTATTTTCACAGAAAGATCTCTGTTACCATCCTGAATTTCCCAGAGGAGAGTAGCCAGCATGTCGGCAGGCTCGCAAGAGGCTGCTGAGAGCCACAGTCTGGAACTGTTGTCTGAGTTATGAGGGCTAATGCTAATCTTGCTAGCTGTAGCATTATCGTTATCTTGGGAATCAACGACGTTTTGGTCGTCCTTCTTGCCTCTCGGTTGGAGGTCCATGGCTCTTTGGGAAGGTAAGTACTTGACAATTTATCAGCCGATGTTACAATATTGTTTCAACGTTGTTATTTAGGTAAAAATAGAATAACTTTGAAGAGCTCGGTTTGTCAGCGTCTGCTCAGCTCCGCGGCATCACGTGCTCCCATCGCAATATGTGGTTTCTATTCGATTAGATAGATTGAAATTGTACGTTAAACATCACAGCATAGTTGAAAGATATATGTTGCGTAAAAATCAGAAGAGGGTGGCCAGCAGAGATAGATGGGATGGGATGAGGGAAGCTGAGGGTTGGGATGTGGAAATGGAGATAAGTGGGAGTGGAGTTACTGTGCTGGAGATACAATGAATATAAAAAATTAAAGTCACAGTGTTTTACAGCTAATGCCGGTTTGCCTGAGGCTGATGCCATGCAGGTGTTTGTACATATGCACACGCTCTCATTCGAATAAACGCATACAAGAACACACACATACATGTAATAGTGCCAGACATGCACACAAACCTATACAGTTGGCATTGCTGTTATGATTTTAGTTGTCCTTTGCTTTAAATGTTTTTTTTTTTACATTATTGTTTGCTGTTTTCTTCTGTTCTTTTTTCTCTTTAGTTCATTCTCTTGGTTGTTGGTGCTTGGGGGTGGGGAATGGAATGTAATTATTTTAAATTTTATTTTAAAATATTGGGGGGAGCTGTGGGAGGGGTCTCGGATGGTTGAAGGACAGCTATTGGGCAACTGTGGGGTGATCTTGGAGGGTTTGGGTTCACGTTTTTTTTGCCTGGTGGGAGATCTGTCAATGTTCCCTTGAGCAGGGCATTGACCCTGGATACTTCTGTGTATCGCTCTGAATGAGAGTCTGTTGGATGATTCGTATGGTGTAATTGTTGAGCGGGTTCACTGCAAGCATGTTGTATGTTTCGGGGTACATAAAAAATGAATACAAAAAAAATGTAAAACAATTATCCACAACCAATTTGACAGAGCTTGAAGAATTTTGAAAAGATTAAAGGGTAATTGTTGAACAATTCAGGTGTGGAAAGCTCTTAAGACTCACAGCAAGACTCACAGCTGTAATTGCTGCCAAAGGTGCATCCACAAAGTTTTGACTTGTGTAAATTAGATATTTCTGTAATTCATTTTCAATACATGTTTTCACTTTGTAATTATGGGGTTTTGTGTGTAGATGGGTGAGAAACAAATGGTTTAATCAATTTAGAATTCAGGATGTATCACAACAACAAAACGTATGAATACTTTATGAAGGTACTTTATATTTTTCCTTTTCTTCCCTGTTCTTTCTTCTCTCTCCATCTCTCTAACAGTGATTAATGCCCCTGCTCATATGCATTATTCATAGTATGACATAGAAAAGCGGTAGAAGCCCAATAGGGTCAGTGGGTCTGTGTCTCTCAGATACTGTACTCTGGTAGATCTTTCCTCTATGTGCACTCATTTACAGAAAAGGAATGACATCATTGCTGGTGTTAGAGATATAATTAGGGCGATGAGAAAAGCCATTAGGATTATTAATCAATCACCAGTGACTAGATGATATTGATCAATCAGGAGGTAATCACTATTAATCCATCTGTTTTAGAATTGACATAGATTTAATATGAATATGTGAGTTTGGTTTCCTGTTATTGGATATATACTCGTAGAATGTGATGAACCGATAATGTGACACAAAGCAAACTAACACATTAACAAATATTACAGCAATTTTCTCCTTCCAACAATATAAATATAGAGAGCTGCTTCAGTTAGCTCCAACATTTCAAATCATGCCTGCCCTCCCCTAAAAGAGAGCTGAGAGTCTGGAAGTCTAATCATGCTCCTCTTAGCCTGTGGATCCAGGGTTTATTCTGAAACAAGAACACACTCCCCAAAACACAGCAGAGAAACACACTACCAGCCAGCCAGGTGTATGCCAGCAGACTGCTCTCAGTCGTAACCCAATGCAACACACTCTATATTGTGATTTGTAGTCATATTTTTATAGCTGTAAATGGGAGCTAGGTAGAGTATTCCATTGTAGCTGTTCCTGTTGAGGTTCAATAGAGGGATTTTCCCTATTAGCTGTGTTCTATGGGCCTGATTCTGACTTAGAAAATGTACCCCTTTGATACGGTCTTCCCAGTAGTTGGTATTCAGACTTACCTTATGCAGGTGCGTAAGCAGGCTTTACAGGCGTGGTTCCCTTGCACCTGCTGAATACATTTAATTAAGCCACTGAAAACATTCCCTCTTGCTGGCCAACAGATATTTGTGTGGAGTTTTATTCAATAGGGTTTTCAGTGCATTTATCTTGAGGCATCCATTTAAATACGGTGTACCTTTTAATTATAATTTTGTCGACAGACTACCATACATAGAAAGAACACGGGTTCAGATTATAGGGATACATGAAAGCCATCTAAATAAACTCAAACAAAAAATAAACATTCCTTCTTCAGGACTCTGTCTTTGAAAAGATCATTTGTAAAAATCCAATTAACTTCACAGATCTTCATTGTAAAGGGTTTAAACACTGTTTCCCATGACCTGTGGAAATGTTGTTAAGACACTAGCAGCTTACAGACAGTAGGCAATTAAGGTCACAGTTATGAAAACTTAGGACACTAAAGAGGCCTTTCTACTGACTCTAAAAAACACCAAAAAAAAGATGCCCAGGGTCCCTGCTCATCTGCATGAACATGCCTTAAGGAATGCTGCAAGGAGGCATGAGGACTGCAGATGTGGGCAGGGCAATAAATTGCAGTGTCTGTACTGTGAGATACCTAAGACAGCACTACAGGTAGACAGAAGGGACAGCTGATCATCCTCGCAGTGGCAGACCACGTGTAACAACATCTGTACAGGATCTGTACAACCGAACATCACCCCTGTGGGACAGGTACAGGATGGCAACAACAACTGCCGAGTTACACCAGGAACGCACAAATCAAATCAAATTTGTCACATACACATTGTTAGCAGATGTTAATGCGAGTCTCGCGAAATGCTTGTGCTTCTCGTTCCGACCATGCAGTAATATCTAACAAGTAATCTAACCTAACATTTATTACATCAATTTTTCATTATCAAAGTGGCAAGAGATGAGTCAGTATGTTGGCAGCAGTCACTCAATGTTAGTGATAGCTGTTTAACAGTCTGATGGCCTTGAGATAGAAGCTGTTTTCAGTCTCTCGGTCCCCACATTGATGCACCTGTACTGACCTCGCCTTCTGGATGATAACGGGGTGAACAGACAGTGGCTCGGGTGGTTGTTGTCCTTGATGATCTTTATGGCCTTCCTGTGACATTGGGTGGTGTAGGTGTCCTGGAGGGCAGGGAGTTTGCCCCCGGTGATGCGTTGTGCAGACCTCACTACTCTCTGGAGAGCCTTATGGTTGTGGGTGGAGCAGTTGCCATACCAGGCGGTGATACAGCCCGACAGGATGCTCTCGATTGTGCATCTGTAAAAGTTTGAGTGTTTTTGGTGACACGCCACATTTATTCAGCCTCCTAAGGTTGTAGAGGTGCTGCTGCGCCTTCTTCACCACGCTTTCTGTGTGGGTGGACCATTTCAGTTTGTCCGTGATGTGTACGCAGAGGAACTTTAAACTTTCCACCTTCTCCACTACTGTTCTGTCGATGTGGATAGGGGGCGGCTCCCTCTGCTGTTTCCTGAAGTCCATGATCATCTCCTTTGTTTTGTTGACATTGAGTGTGAGGTTATTTTCCTGACTTTCCTGACACCACACTCCGAGGGCCCTCACCTCCCCCCTGTAGGCTATCTCGTCGTTGTTGGTAATCAAGCCTACCATTGTAGGATTGATTGAATATGTCCCTAAACACACCAGCCAGCTAGTCTGCGCATGGTCTGAGGAAGCGGCTGGGCATGCCGTCTGGGCCGGCAGCCTTGCGAGGGTTAACACGTTTAAATGTTTTACTCACGTTGGCTGCGGTGAAGGAGAGTCTGCAGGTTTTGGTGGCGGGCCGTGTCAGTGTCACTGTGTTGTGCTCAAAACGAGCAAAGAAGTTGTTTAGTTTATCTGGGAGAAAGACATCGTGGTCCGCGACGGGGCTGGTTTTCCTTTTGTAGTCCGTGATTGACTGTAGACCCTGCCACATACCTCTTGTGTCTGAGCCATTGAAATTGCGACTCTACTTTGTCTCTATACTGATGCTTAGCTTGTTTGATTGCCTTGCGGAGGGAATAGCTAGACTGTTTGTATTCGGTCATATTTCCGGTCACCTTGCCCTGATTAAAAACAGTGGTTCGCGCTTTCAGTTTTGCGCGAATGCTGCCATCATTCCACGGTTTCTGGTTGGGGAATGTTTTAATAGACGCTGTGGGTACAACATCACCGATGCACTTGCTAATAAACTCTCTCACCAAATCAGCGTATTCATCAATGTTATTTTCCGACGCTATGCGGAACATATCGCAGTCGACGTGATCGAAGCAATCTTGAAGCGTGGAATCCGATTGTTCGAACCAGCGTTGAACATACCTGAACACGGGCGCTTCCTGTTTTAGTTTCTGTCTATAGGCTGGGAGCAACAAAATGGTGTCGTGGTCAGATTTTCCGAAAGGAGGGCGGGGAAGGGCTTTATATGCGTTGCGGAAGTTAGAATAACAATAATCCAGGGTTATGCCAGCCCGGGTCGCACATTCGATATGCTTATAAAATTTGGGGAGCCTTGTGTGGTTTCCAGTTTACATAGAGTCAAGTGAAGTTCTTTCAGGGTCGTCGACGTGTCTGATTGGGGTGGGATATACATGACTGTGATTGTGATCGAAGAGAATTCTCTTGGTAGATAATGCTGTCGGCATTTGATTGTAAGGAATTCTAGGTCAGGTGAACAGAAGGACTTGAGTTCCTGTATGTTGTTATGATCACACCACGTCTCGTTAATCATAAGGCATACACCCCCGCCCTTCTTCTTACCAGAGAGATGTTTGTTTCTGTCGGCGCGATGCGTGAAGAAGCCGGGTGGCTGTACCAACTCTGATGACATATCCCGAGTGAGCCATGTTTCCATGAAACAAAGAACGTTACAATCCCAGATGTCTCTCTGGAAGGCAACCCTTGCTCGGATTTCATCCACCTTGTTGTCAAGAGACTGGACATTGGCGAGTAGTATGCTCGGGAACGGTGCGCGATGTGCCCGCGATGTGCCCAGGACCAAACAGAGGATCCGCTTCGGGAAAGTCGTATTCCTGGTCGTAATGTTGGTGAGTTGACGTTGCTCTTATATCCAATAGTTCCTCCCGATTGTATTTAATAAAACCTAATATTACCTGGGGTAACAATGTAAGAAATAACACATGAAAAATCTAAATACTGCATAGTTTCCTAGGATCGCGAAGCGATGCGGCCATCTCTGTCATCGCCGTCAGTGCTCTGTCGGCTCCATCAGTGCTCAGATTGTCCGCAATAGGCTGAGAGAGACTGGACTGAGGACTTGCAGGTCTGTTGTAACACAGGTCCTCAACAGACATCACCGGCAACAACGTCGCCAACAAAGTGCTCTTCACTGACGAGGTGTGGTTTTATCTCACCAGGGGTGATGGTCGGATTCGTGTTTATCGTCGAAGGAATGAGCATTACACCGACGCAGGTACTCTGGAGCGGGATCGATTTGGAGGTGGAGGGTCCGTCATGGTCTGGGGCGGTGTATCACAGCATCATCGGACTGAGCTTGTTGTCATTGCAGGCAATCTCAACGCTGTGCTTTACAGGGAAGACATCCTCCTCCCTCATGTGGTACCCTTCCTGCAAGCTTATCCTGACATGACATTCCATCATGACAATGCCACCAGCCTTATTTCTCGTTCTGTGCGTGATTTCCTGGAAGACAGGAATGTCAGTGTTCTGCCATGGCCCACGAAGAGCCCGGATCTTGAATCTTGTTATGTTCATACAAAACTAACACAGTTGACAGTGAGGACGTTTCTTTTTTTGCTGAAGTTATATACATATTCGTCTCCGTTTCAGCATCAACTAGTAAATGTAAAAATACTCTCATATTGTAGGTTATTTAGGCACATTTTGGAGTTAGGAAAGTATGTATGAGTCATTAAAAATATGGTTTGGAGAGCCTTTACACACTAAATACTGAATAGTGATGAATACAAAATACAGTGGTTTGATTCATCCTGGAAGTTGTCATATTAAAGTTCAATCCATGAAATATTAGAAGGTGGGGAAAAGTGTACAATAGGGGTTGAACAATAATCCTATAAATATACCCTAATCCTTACTAATCATGGAACTGTATGACAATGGTCCAGTCATTGTGAACTGTGCACCAGGCTCCACGTTTAACCTGCTATGTGTGGTCTGACTTCCATAATGATTCAAATAGGCTACATGTCCCATATTATTGCACAACGTTGCCTAATATGGTCCACTAATGCTAGCGACCCTCAGGAACAAGTACACAGACCTGAGAGGAAAGAAAGATAATCAGAATGAAATGGAATGATGCAAAATATAAGCTACAGATTGAAGAAACTAACACTAAAGTGACAGTTATAAATGTATGTGGTATTACTGACGGTGGCTCCCATTTATAATGATACAAGGTCAGAATACTGTGTATCTGTGGACACACCTCCGCCACTTATTCATTTCTTAGATCTCCCCTCCAAACAAATACCAGGTGAATAGCATGCTGTTCTCATGATGAAGGTCAGAATACTCATAGAGAGGAAAGCACATCAGAATGGAATTACGTTCCATTTACGGAAGCTTAACTCAGCCCATATGAGCTGTGATGGGCTTTTTGCTGTAGCTGTGCTGTTGTGTTATGGCTAACAGCCTCTGTTTTAGCCATGTTAATTAGAGAAGGCTGCTCTCTCTTTCTCACTCTCCATCTATCAGAAAACCCAACCCTGTCAAACCAGGTTACATTCAGGATCACTGAACTTTTCAGTGAGCAATATAGCTAGTATTTAGATCAGAAACAACCCTGAGCTGAAAGTCAGATCTATGTGCATGTCCATTAGCAGAATACTTGTGACCGACACTGCAGAATCATTTCATTTATCTGGATGTTATGATGTTGTCTCCTATCCTTGAGACAGAAAGAGGTGAAAACTCATTCATAATATCCATCTGGTTTTTCCCAGTCAGCAGAAGGGCTCTGCTTCTGCCATGCTGCCTGAAAGGCTTGTAACAGGAGGGAATGTCATCTCTGTCTGTACCCATTAGGAGGGATGTCCTTGGGAACCTGAGAACTGGGGATCGCTCCTCAAAAGACGCACACAAAGACACAGTAATATTTGTAGTTGTCCACTCTCTCCACTGTCATCAAGGATCAGATTGTAGTCGTGATAGAGGAATTCAATTCCTATATGTTTAATACCCAATTCAATTAATACACTCAGCCCATTTCTAAGGATTTGTAAGAAACTTATTTGCATAAAATGGGCGGAGACCAGTCTCATAATCAAGCACTGGCGTTTATTCTCGATAGTACTGAACATGATACAATTTTCAACAGGTTCTAAACTGAAAATGGCGTCATTAGGTTTCGAACTGTCCCATCTCTCCTCCACTCCAGTACAATGGCAGTATAGTTCTCAAGCCTTCCTACATCGTCTCTATCACCAATTTAGATAATTTATGACCAAGCCAAGGTCTTCCTGTGTAGATAAGCATTCTAGCCAGTCTGACGATAAGTTAATTCGTTTCTACCAAGGAACAGACAGTCATTGTTCTAATTCTTGATTATATTTACACACATTATATTCAGTGCTAGGATTAAAAGAAAATTCATACATCTATACAGTAACATAATAGTATTCTGTTTAGTCAGTCCTGATTGAAATGTATACATAATTAGTCATTTTTTATTTAAAAAATCCCTTAACAAGTCGTTCAATTTATTTGGGTTATCATGACCTCTTCTGATATATCTGGTGATGTTTTACTGTAGATAAATGATGTCATATGTCAATGTTTAGATGTCCTCACTGTTATGAGTACATTATGATATCATAAATAGACAACACTATCAATATGACTAAAATATTACTAGGTAATATAAAAATGTAGATCACATATATTATTTTCTACTAATAAAAAGCAATAGCCCATAAAATATGTGAAGTATCTCTTGTACAGTAGGTTATGTCATGGACTTGCTCAGATAAAATGTACAGTATCTGTCACGTATTAAACATTTAGGTACATATAAGTGTCTTATACTGGCTGAAAGCTTAAATTCTTGTTAATCTAATGGCACTGTTTGATTTACAGTAGCTATTACAGTGAAAACATGCCATGCAATTGCACCCCACATCAAAATATTTTTCCACTGGCACAGGTTTCATACATTAACAAATAACTTACATTTTCACTTACTTTTTTGAAAATCTTCCTCTAATTTTTCATCCAAAGGGTCCCAGCTATAACATGTAGTGTTGTTTTGTTAGATAAAATCCTTCTTTATACCCCAAAAAGTATGTTTAGTTGGCGCAATCGATTTGAGTAATCCACTCGTTCAACTTGCAGAGAAATTAATCCAAAAATCTACCCATAAACTTAGTTTCAACAAGTCAAAATACATTTCTATCTACTCCTCAGATACCCTAAAATGTAATCAAACTATAATATTTCTTATGGAAAGAAGTATGTTCAATAGGAAACCAATATTAGCAGGTGCGTCCAGTCTTCATGGCGTGCGCAAACACAAATTTCCAAGACTGTGTCCCTGTACTAAAACTGATATTTCATATTCGTTTTTGAAGTTACAAGCCTGAAACCTTGAACATAGACTGCCGACACCCTAGAGAAGCCATAGGAATTGTTTCCAGGTAGCTAATGTTCTATATGACCTTTTACTTGCCTTTCTAAGAGGATGGTCTCTTGGAGGAAAAAACAGAATTCCGTTTTTCTTTAGATTTTTGCCTACCATATCTAGTGTGTTATATTCTCCTACATTATTTTAACATTTCTACAAACATCAGTGTTGTCTTTCCAATGGTACCAATTATATACATATCCTGGCTTCAGGGACTGAGCAACAGGCAGTTTACTTTGGGCACGTCATTCAGGTGGAAATTGAGAAAAAAGGGCCCTAGCCCTAAGAAGATTTATTAAATAGTACCCGCAAAACACCAGTTTCAACGTCAACAGTGAAGAGATGAGTTGCAAAGAAAAAGCCATATCTCTGTCCAGTGTCTGTGTTCTTTTGCCCATCTTAATTTTTATTTTTTATGTATATGGCTTTTTCTTTGCAACTCTGCCTAGAAGGCCAGCATCCCGGAGTCGCTTCTTCACTGTTGATTGCAGTGCTTTGATGTGTGTTTGAACGCTGATACTGTAATCATGCAGTGCATGATTACAGAATGTTGTGTTATATTCTTCTTGTAGGCTGCTATGGGTTTACCTGTCCCACACCTATCTCTGAAAACTATTGCAAGGTGACTCTGGGGTTGTTGCTTTTGTTCCCTTTTTATTATCTCTCACTCTCTTCCTCTATCTGTCTATCTCTCTGTCAGGACTGTCTGATTCTGGAGAAGAGCGATATGCACCACCCTGTCTGCTCCTTCCAGGACGACTTCCAGGAGTTTGAGATGATCGATGATGAGGATGAGGAGGAGGAGGAAGAGGAAGATGAAGACGAGGTGGATCCTGACGCTCCTCCCTCCCCCACCGCTTCCCCTCCTTCATCCCCCACCCTTGTCACGCTGAAGAGCCGGCCAACCACCCTCAACCTCACCACCACTGTCTCACAGGTACACATGCACGCACACACTCAACCTCCAACCTTATCACATTTAACACCAAACTTTGCATTCTGCTCTCCTCTGATTTGGTAAATTATGCTGACCTCGCTCTCTTTTTCTCTATCTCTCAGGACTCACTGAACAACAACAGCAGTCTTTCTCCAAAGAAGGGCAGCTGGCAGGACTCTCTACGCAACCCTAACTCACAGGGTGAGTACTATGCTGTTATACTGTTACCACTCCCCCCTACTCATTATTTATCCAATACTAATTCACTGCCAACACCTAGCAGCTAATTTCCTCCAAATGTCCAAGTATTTAAAAAATAAATGTATACTTTTTTACATTTTCTTGTTTGGGAGGCTACATGCACAATACACAAATTCATATAATTGAATAGTTTTTTTTGTCCCTTTGTCCCGCATCCCGCAACCAAACAATCATGCCTGCATTTTATCATCATATTTAAACACAAGTAATAAAAAATAAAAAAGTTTGATTTGTTGTATTTTTCAGTCAGACATTCCGACCTGTCTTACAATGTAGCGCTTATGAAAGATATATATCATAAGGATGTGGTACTGGTGATGTTAAACACTCCAATTGTTGTTGAGATCTGATATTCTGTGCAGCGCAAGATGAGACTTAGGCCAATGTCATAGGCCAGTGTCATAGGTCTATCGTCAACCAATCACATTTCTCAAATTCTTTCGGGCTACGTTCCAGCTAAACTTAGCAAAGACAGTTAGCCTTAACTACTTTTTAAAAAGTGTGTTTCTGACAAAGGACATTTCGTTAAACTTTTGAGGCTATACATGGCCATATTTGCTTCTACTTTACACAAAACAATTTTAAAAGCTCCCCTTCCTGTTTTAAATTTCCTGAGACCAACCAGAAGTGTTCCTTGGCCAAATCTCTTTGCTGCATCACCAAATTTTGTGCGAGGCAAAAGAGTAGGCTAAGTGTGCTTCAATGAGCTTGTTCGGTGCAGCGGGTGCATTGCTCTGCCACTTCTCACAACGGTGCTCCTTCAGTAAAATTAGATCAAAGCTGAATCAATGTCTTGGAAGATCACATAATTATTAATTTGCATTTACATAACAGAACCAAATATAATAGCTTAGTATAATGATACTGTTACACCAAAAAACCCACCTTAGTCATTTCTTATGACATTTTAGGATGGTGAGCTGAATGGTCCAAGTTTTGTTATCATGCAGCCAAAACTCAGCAGCGTGCGCTACTAGGCAGAATTTACTTGGATTGAAACAAAATAAAGGAAGGCTTTATAGTTTGTTGACACCATCTGCTCTAATTTGCTTATGAAAAAGTAATTGAAGAAGATTTAATTGCATATTCCTATGAAACTGATTGAGATCAAAATGATTGGCATGCAGATGCAGTTTGGACATATCACTGGTAAAACGTGAAGAATTATCATTCCTAATTGACAGTGATGATGGCCTATTTTGAAATGAGATATACTTGGTGTTTAAAGGTATTAAAAAGATAATAATTTATTGAGACATTGTGTGGGTGCACTGTATGCATATTCTATAATTAAACGAGAAGGCACGAGGGGGTGTGGTATTTGGCCAATATACCACGGCTAAGGGCTGTTCTTACGCACGACGCATCGCGGAGTGCCTGGGCACATCCCTTAGCAGTGGTATATAATCCATATACCACAAACTCCCGAGGTGCCTTATTGCTATTATAAACTGGTTACCAACGTAATTAGAGCAGTAAAAATGTATATTTTGTCATACCCATGGTTTACCACGACTGTCAGCCAATCAGCATTCAGGGGTCGACCTTCCCAGTTTATGATGATATATATATGTGGAATTCCTAGTCTCTGGCAGCGTTTGGAACTGCCTATCTGCAGTCAAGAACGCAGAGTTCATCTCAGTCTATCCTGCCCTTCACTCCCTTGACCTTTTGGCCCTGACAGAGACATGGGTCACCCTAGAGAACACTGCTACTCTAGCTGCGCTTCTCTCATACTCCGAGAGCATCTGGTCGTTGCGGTGGTGGCACAGAGATACTCATTTCTCCTAACTGGAGAATTTCTATTTTCTCACTTACCTGTCCATCACCTACTTTGACTGCCATACTGTCACTTGTCCACTCAAACTTAACATTGTTGTCATCTATCGCCCACCAGGTGCCCTTAGATAGTTCCTCAATGAGCTTGACACCTTGATAAGCTCATTTCCCAACGATGGCTCACCGCTCTTCGTACTGAACGACTTCACCCTCCCGACATCTGCCTTTGATTAATTACTTTCCAACAATTTCTTTCCCCTCCTTTCTCACCCTTTCCCAATCCAACTCACTAGTCAGGCAAAACGCTTGACCTCATCTTTACTAGAGGCTGTTTGCCTACTAACCCCTTCCAGATCTCTGATCACTACTTTGTTTACTTTTCAGTCTCCCTCTCCTCCAACCCTATCCACTCAGCCCCTACCCAGATAGTCATGTGCCGTCGCAATCTTCTCCTCTCTTTCTCTCTCTCTCCTCATATATCCTATCATTCTCGCCCCCTACTCACTCCTCTTCAAACCTTTCATCTCTTCCTTCTGCTTAATCTTTCTCCCTTTGTCTCCTGATTCAACCTCTTCAACCTTACTCTCTTCTCTTTTCCCATACTATGACTCGCCCTGTATTATTTTACCTGGCCGGCTCGGCCCTTCCCTCCTGCTCCATGGCTGAGTGACTCATTGCGAGCTTAAAGAACAGGGCTGCAGGCAGCTGAGCAAAAAATTGAAAGAAAAAAAACTTCCAGTGGACCTATCATCCTTTCATTCCCTCTTCTTTACCTTCTCTTCTGTATCCACTGCTAAAGCCACTTTCTATCCCACCATACCTTCTCCGCTATGAAATCTGGTTTCAGAGCTGGTCATGGGTGCACCTCAGTCACGCTCAAGGTCCTAAACGATATCATAACCCTCATCGATAAGAGACATTACTGTGCAGCCGTATGCATCGACCTGTCCAAGGCTTTCGACTCTGTCAATCACCACATTCTTATCGGCAGACTCAACAGCCTTCGTTTCTCAAATGATTGCCTCGCCTGGTTCACCAACTACTTCTCTGATAGAGTTCAGTGTGTCAAATCGGATAGCCTGTTGTCCGAACCTCTGGCAGTCTCTATGCGGGTGCCACAGGGTTCAATTCTTGGACCGACTCTCTTCTCTGTATACATCAATGATGTCTCTCTTGCTGCTGGTGATTCTCTGATCCACCTCTACGCAGACAACACCATTCTGTATTCCTCTGGCCCTGGTGAACCGGGGGTGTATTCATTTAGGCTACACTGTGTCGCGAATGTCTCACAAAGTCATCGTGTTGTCCCACATTTGGGTATTTTAAATGTAGTCACCCTAATCCCACCGGTACCTGTGGGCTTAAATAGGTACATATATACAGTACTAGTCTAGTTTGGAAACACCTACTCGTTCAATGTTTTCTTTATTTGTAGAATAATAGTGAAGGCATCAAGACTATGAAATAACACATATGGAATCATGTAAGGGAAAGGGAAAGGGGTTACCTAGTCAGTTGTACAGCAAAACCAACTCCTCTGAATTAGAGAGATGCGGGGGGCTGCCTTAATCAACATCTACGTCTTCGGCGCCCGGGGAACCAAACATTTTTTAAACAAATCCAAATATATTTTATATTTGAGATTCACACTCTTGACATTCTCTCAACCAGGTTCTAAGCTAACATATGGAATTGTTTTAAGATGGTCATACCAGGGATCATTTAACTATTTGATTTAGAATTTTAAGACCACTTAAGGCAGGTATTCCCAAACTGGGGTATGGGGGTACGTGCATTACCATCAGGGGTACGCTAAATAAAAATGTGATTCACATATTTATCTTAATATGTCATTTGTTTTTCAATTTTCAAACAGTACATTTATATTTTCTAACGTGGCTATGTATATTTGGGTGAGGTTTTTTTCTCGCCTGAGTAGCCTCGTTTCACTGCCAAAAATAAAATTAAACCATCTAGTGTTCAGCAAAATAACAACACAATGTTAAATACAGGTAGTCTTGTCAAATAATTAACATCTAATCACATTAACCGTTACTCTCTCACAGGACACCTTCACTCTTGCGCAGACATTTAGGAACAAAACAATTTGAAAAATAAGGCACAAGTTTTTTGAGCGAGAATAAAGATAACTTTCGAGTAGGCGTATAAAAGCAACAGATACCATTAATAAGAAGGGGCTAGAAGAGTCTTATATGGTGAGCTACCGAGTGGCTAGGACAGGCAAGCCCCATACTATTGTGGAGGACTTCATTCTTCCTGCTGCTGCGGATATAGCTGGGCCAATGCTGGGGGGTAAAGCCAAAAAAACTACACAGACGATGCCTTCATCAAACAACACTGTTTCACGACGCATCAGTGACATGGCAGGAGATGTTTTGAAACAATTGCTGCTTCGCATACAAGCCAGTGAATTATATGTGTTACAGCTGGATAAATCAACAGACGTGGCGGGCCTGGCACAGCTCCTGGCAGTAACTGCTCATTGCGTGGAACTGAGAAAAATTGGTTTTATTTACCTTGGTTTCACCGTAAATTTATGCAGTTACTGCTAACATGACCCCCATTTTCCCCAGAACATAATACAATAGAGGCAGGATACTTGTCCACATGATTAAGCATGTATTTAATGTAGCAAAAATGACATTAACTCATTTTCGACCAAATGAATAGTTACTGCCTTTTTGCTTGGTAGGGCAGTATACTTGCGAACTATTGTTTGTACAGATGAACATGGTACCTTCATGCATTTGGAAATTGCTCCCAAGGATAAACCAGACTTGTGGCGGTCTACAATTTTTGGTCTTGGCTTATTTCCCCATGATGTCAAGCAAAGAGGCACTGAGTTTGAAGGTAGGCCTTGAAATACATTCACAGGTACACCTCCAATTGAATCAAATGATGTCAATTAGCCTATCAGAAGCTTCTAAAGCCATGACATAATTTTCTGGAATTTTCCAAGCTGTTTAAAGGCACAGTCAACTTAGTGCATGTAGACGTCTGACCCACTGGATTTGTGATACAGTGAATTATAAGTTAAATAATCTATCTGTAAACAATTTTTGGAAAAATTACATGTGTCATGCACAAAGTAGATGTCATGGCCGACTTGCCAAAACTATAGTTTGTTAACAAGACATTTGTGGAGTGGTTGAAAAACTAGTTTTAATGACTCCAACCTAAGTCTATGTAATCTTCCGACTTCAACTGTATGTGGGAGTGGATTCTCGACCCTCACTAGAATAAAGCTAAGTACAGGCACAGACTGTGTGTGGAAAATTATTTAAGACAGACTCTCTACAATACAACCCAGCATTGCAGAGTTATGTGCATCATTTCAAGCACACCCTTCTCATTAACCTGTGGTGAGTAATTCACCATTTTTGATGAACAAATAAGGTTTTATATGTAAGACAGCTAATAATGAGCAAAATTATTGATTATTATTATATTATTATTTGTGTCCTGGTTCAATAATCCTGGTCTTATAAGAGCTCTTTGACACATCCCACGAGTCGGGTTGTGACAAAAACTCATACTCATTCTTATGTTTAATAAATATATTGTGTACTATAAAAAGTTTGGGAACCACTGCCTAAAGATATAAAAAAAGTTATTGGATGAAACATTGAATTTGGCATTACTGCTATTAACCAATAGAAACGCATTGAATAACAGATTCACTACCTGGAACAACAGATAGTAAAAAACAAATCTGAGAGATAAAAGAAAGGTCAGGAAACTTTTTTTTCATTTATTTATTCCCTTATTTAGGCACTGAACTACTGTATCTACATATATACTTACATCATTTTAAAAAACTGGTGCCGTGGATCCTCAGACAAGTCTCGTGAGGCTTGTGGGCTTCCTGGAGAACATCATCATGTTTGTGAGTGTCTCAGATGTCCACAGAGGGTTCCTTTTAGTGTGTAGGCCAAACCGTTCAGAGGCTATAGACGTTTTTGGGAGAAGAGCGTTTTTGGGAGAGGAGCTTTTTGGGAGAAGAGCGCTCTAGCTCTGCCACCTTTTCACAAGCAACCAAGGCTCTCCAACATATCAAGAAAATAGAAAACTCGATAATAGTATGAAATCGATTCGCGGTAATGTTTTCTGGATGTTGGGATAGAAAGTGTACCCTTCTTGCTTTTGATTTATGAGCTCCGCCAGACATCAATGAGGTTGTTAGCAGTTGATGTTATTCTTTAATAACACAGACCCCAAAGCAAATCAGGGGGAGGAAGATTTAGGGGGAGGGGAAGGAAGGTTTATTCTTATTCAAAGAGGATGAATCATGTGGGGAGGTAGATGTTCATGTTCCCCTGTCCTCAGTGATTCTCCCCTGGGATTCTCTCATGTGGTTCTCTCCACAGAACAAAGGGGCAGGATGTAGTTTTATAACTCAGCCCTAGCCTGGGGTTGACCAATTTAGAATTCCTTGCAATAAAGCTGGGGCAATGGCCAAATAACAAATATCCTATTTCAGGTTGTACCAATGAGAACGTGCCACAGGACTGACATTCCTAACAGATGTTGAACTGAAAAGCAACTATTTCCATTGATAATTCCCAATTGACTTTGGGTGCTTTTGACCTCTTGTCCTCTGCGTTGTGTATTTATCTTCGAATTTATCTTATGTTGGAGAACCTTGGTTGCGTGTGGATTGTAATTGGTCTTTTAGATTTGTCCCGCATGTCCAGAATGGTGTTCATGTCTGTCCCAATAACAAGTTGGAATTCAGTTAATTTAGCTTGCGTAGCTGGGATCTCACCTTGTTGTAGGACTCCCTCTGTTTTGCAGTTTGGTTACACAGGCCTGGGTAGATGCTGATCCTCTTCCCTGCATTGGGTCAGACCCCTGGATTCCGCTGCAAGGTTAACAAATCGCTGCTTACTTCAAAGCTGTGTATCGGTACAATCATACAGCGAGCTGTTGCGGAGTTGACCCATTCGGTGCGTAATGTTAATCAGCGGCATGGGACCACCTTTCCTGATGGAACAGTTCATAGAAAAGATTCCTTTTGAAGGAATGCCCTAGCTCTCTAAGGAAAAGTTTTTCTACAAATGTTTGTATGATCATTTATCTACCTCTTAGTATTGTCTTTAGATGCTGTGTCTTTAAATGTTACAGAAAGCTGTTGTCCTCTGCTTGCAGGCCGTCTGTCTCCAACCCACTCTTGTCTGGAGGATGGGAGTCACGTGATGGGCCAATGCCCCTCCCAACCAGCCCCCCAGGCCCCAGGGTCCCAGAGCAAAGGTACTCCCCCCAAACAGGCAGGGGAGGGCGCCTACCCCCAGTCCCCTCGCAGGCCCCTCCTTTGCGACATGGAAGGCAACAGACGGGAGAGGCCTGAATACGGTAACAAACAAAATGGCTGCCTGTCAGAGTTCAGAGGTCATCATTCCCCATAAACATGAAGTGACGTGATGTGAAAGTGTAGTCCTCACTGGCCAGAGCTATAGATAAAGACTTTGGCAAACTCCGTTTGGGATTAAAGAATCTCTAAAGAATGGGCTCCATTTTGACACCAATAGTTCTTAGTCCAATTTGTGAGAATTCATTTGTTATTGAGTGTTTGGACGCAACACAAGAATAGTTTGCATAGGTCGGTTTATCTCCTGCTCCCCTCACTGCCATCCCCACTTTGGTGACTTCTGGTTCAAATCTGCTATTGTTATAATGCTCACATGATCAATTCTTATTTCTCTCATTTCTCATTTCTCCCTCTACCATCTCTCTTTATCTATCTTCACTCTTTCTCTTCCCTCTCTCCCCTTTCCCCTATATCTCCCTCTCTCCAACAGGCTCCTTCGGTCAACACAAGTCTCACCCGGGCTCTAATGAGGTCATTAACTCCTCAGCTGACCCTCTGATCTTCAGAGTTCCATCCCTGGATGACCAATCCCAATGCTCTGACACTGAGGTTGACCACGACCTCAACAGCGCTGACCACAACCACAAACTTTCACGGTCCTGCACGTCCACTCAGCGACGTGCCACCGACACCTACACGGTCACCACTGAGTCAGGCCTAGACCCGGAACTGGAGAACGATCCAGACGGGACCAGCCGATGCCTGTCCTCCACTGCTCCCATTGGGGGGAATGATGGAGCTGACACCCCTCTGTCAGATGAGGAGCTGGAGAAAGATTTTGACGTAGAGTTTATGTGTAAGGAGACTTATGACATGGTGTGTAAGGAGAACCAGAGCTCAGTCTATGTTGAGTTCCCCTCCATCGAGCCCTCTGAGCTGGCTTCCTTCTCCAGCTACATGTCATCAAGCCGCTCTGATGTTCTCGACCAATCCCGAAGCACTAATCAGAGCCAGCGTCCAGGTGCAGCTATTGAGGTGGCCAATGACTCCAACTCTCCATCCTCGGACCCGGGCATTGCTGACATGAATGCCAAGCGGTGCTACACCACCTCAGACCAAGACCAGGACCTGAGCTCTCCCGGGTCAGACTCAGACATCGAAGGGGAGCTTGAGGCAGCATTCGCCTGCGGAGGACCCCTGGTCTCCAACATGATCTCTTCCATCTCAGAGACAGAGCTGGACCTGACCAGTGATGACAGTAGTAGTGGACGCTCCTCCCACCTCACCAACTCCATCGAGGAGGCCAGTTCACCCACCTCCGACCAGGAACTGGACCCGGACACCGAGTTAGAACAGGACAGTGGAATTGTGGGAATGAAGGTATCACTCCTCCTTGGCCAGCCGGACCCCATCAAAGAGGACTCACCCTTACCCTCACCTTCACAACTTTTCTCCTCAACCCTGGCCACCCCCTCTCCTGCTGACTCCCTCGTCCTACCTCCAGAGCCCTATGATGACGGCCAGGCTCTGATGGGCCTACAAAGTGTAGATGATGATGATGATAATGACTTGCCCTATGAGCACCAGGCCGACCCAGATGAGACCCTGCCCCCAGCCCAGCACTGTGAAGACAGCATGTCCAGACAGATGGTCCTCCAGATAGAACCAGACCACAGCCTGGAGAGCTTCAAACGCTCATTCTACCTGCCAGTAGGACCAAGACTCATACCCACCCATGCTGATGACTACGATGGGAACAGTGAGGGAGGGTCTGAGTCAGAGAGCGAGGATGAGCTGAGCGAGAATTCAGACTCACCTTGGTTGCTAAGCAACCTGGTGAACAAGATGATCTCGGAGGGGTCTTATCCAATCAGCTGTCCTGAGGACTGTTTCAAGAGGTCAGTGTCCATCTCGGACACCATCTCACCCTCCTCGGACATCGAGCCAGACGCGTTCACCGAAGCCACGGACGAACAAATGCAGAATTCTGGGACGAAGAGATCAGAGGAGGAGGATAAAGAAGGGACGGGCCTGAGGAAGGAAGGGAAGGATAGAGATAAGAGGGAGAAGAGTGCAGAGCCACCCAAAGGGAATGCAGGGAAAGCAAACGAAAGATTCGGCTCCTGTCTGTACATGAACAATCCTACAGCTGACACCATCAGACCGGTGATCGTGGAGCGCTATGGCAACAGGATATCCACAGACAACAACCACACTCAGGACTCTGAGAAAGACACCAGCCCTAAATCTGGAAAAAACACCAAGAAGAAGGATGAGGAAATTGATGTTATTGTGGAGCCTGATAACGACCTGATGATGCTGGAGGGGAGGAAGGACCTGGACTCTCCCAGTCTGAGTGACAGCGTAGCGAGTGACAAGGACGAAGGCCGCGAGATGGAGGCCAAGCCCACCGGACGCTCTACGGCCTCCCTGGAACGCATCACCACGGTCAAACACAGCATGACGCTGGACATCCCCACTGCCCAGACCAACCGATGCTTCAGCCTCACCTACTCCACCGACAACGATGAGGAAGAGGAGGAGGAAGAGGAAGGAGACTGCTCCCCGTTCCTGAGCTGCCTGAGGAAGCAGTCATCCTATCGTGGCAGCAATCAATATCTGGACAGCTCCCCGCCTATCGATGAGAGCGTCCGGGACCCCCTGTCAAAGCAGGACCCCCCCCTGCAGGCCCTGCGGTCCAGGCCAGATGATGATGGTCTGGCGTACGACTCCATGAAGTACACTCTGGTGGTGGATGAGAACACGACACTGGAGCTGGTCAGCCTCAGGCGGTACGTACGGAAAGGGCCCACCTTCATTAAGGGTTTAGGTGGACTTCATTTAAGTACGTGTAGTTGTTTAATTACTAACCTGTGTGAACCGTGTCCCTCCCAGATGTACCTCAGTGCTGAGTGACGACAGTGAGCTGTCTACACTGTGTGATGATGACCCTCTTGGGACGGGGGAGGTGGGAAACGGCCAGGGGAATGGAGGGGTGCAGCCAGAACTCCTCAGCTCGTCAGAAGACTCCTCCCCTGAGGCTGACATGCATTTCTCCAAGAAGTTCCTCAATGTGTTTGTCAACAGCACCTCTCGATCCTCCAGTAAGTAGGATGCACAATAACAGACTAACTAACTACAGGGCCTTCAGAAAGTATTCATACCCCTTGACTTATTCCACATGTTGTTGTGTTGCAGCCTGAATTCAAAAGTGGATTAAATAGGTGTTTCATTCTCACCCATCTACACACAATAACATGTTTTTAGAATGTTTTGCAAATGTATTGAAAATTAAATACAGAAATATCTCACTTACATAAGTATTCACACCCATAAGTCAATACGTGTTAGAATCACCTTTGGCAGTGATTTCAGTTGTGAGTCTTTATGGGTAAAGTCTCTAAGTATTTTGCACAACTGAATTGTACAATATTTGCACCATATTATTTTTTTAATTCTTCAAGCTCTGTTCAGTTGGTTGTTGATCATTGCTAGACAGCCATTTCAAGTCTTGCCATAGATTTCCAAGCCTATTTAAGTTAAAACTTTGACTAGGCCACTCAGGGACATTCAATGTCATCTTGGTGAGCAACTCCATTGTATATTTGACCTTGTGTTTTAGTTTATTGTGCTGAAAGGGGAATTCGGCTGAAAGGTGAATTTGTCTTGGAAAGCGATTGAAGCAGATTTTCCTCTAGGATTTTGACTGTGCTTAGTTCTATTCCGTTTCTTTTTTCATCCTAAAAAAACTCCCTCGTCCTTGCCAATGACAAGTATCGCATAACATGATGCAGCCACCACCATGCTTAAAAATATGAAGAGTGGTACTCAGTGATGTGTTTTGTTGGATTTACCCAAATTATAATGCTTTAATTTCTTTCGCACATTTTTTGCTGTTATACTTTAGTGCCTTATTGCAAACAGGATGCATGTTTTGGAATATTTTTTATGTACAGGCTTCCTCCTTTTCACTCTGTCATTTAGGTTAGTATTGTGGAGTAATTAAAATGTTGTTGATCCATCCTCAGTTTTCAGCTATCACAGCCATTAAACCATTTGCCTCATTGTAAAATTCCTGCGCGGTTTCCTTCCTCTCCAGCAACTGAGTTAGGAAGGATGCCTGTATCTTTGTAGTGACTGGGTATATTGATACCCCATCCAAAGTGTAATTAATAACTTCACCATGCTCAAAGGGATATTCCATTTCTACTTTTTGTATTTTTATCCATCTACCAATAGGTGCCCTTAGTGAGGCATTGGAAAACCTCCCTGGTCTTTGTGGTTGAATCTTTGTTTGAAATTCACTGCTCGACTGAGGGACCTTACAGATAGTTGTAGGTGTCGGCTACAGAGATGAGGTGGTCATTAAAAAAGTTAAATGCTATTATTGCACACAGAGTGAGTCAACTTGGTATGTGACTTGTAGCTCCTGAACTTATTAAAAGCTTGCCATAATAAAGGGGATGAATACTTTTTGACTCCTTAAACATAATTCCACTTTGACATTATGGGGTGTTGTGTGTAGGCCAATGACACAAAATCTAAATTTGATCAATTTTAAACTGAGGCTTTAACACAACAAAATGTGGAACAATTAACTAACAATGTTACTGCACCTCCCAATCCTCTGTAAGCAGGCTACAAACTAACTAGCTAACTAATTCCTTAACTAGCTAACTCACTATCTCATAATCCTCCAGTAACTAATACTGAACAAAAATATGAATGCAACATGTAAAGTGTTGGTCCCATGTTTCATGTGCTGAAATAAAAGATCCAATCAATTTTCCATGCGCACAAATAGCTTAGTTCTCTAAAACTTTGTGCACAAATTTGTTTACATTCCTGTTTGTGAACATTTCTCCTTTGCCAAGATAATCCATCCACCTGACAGGTGTGGCATATCAAGAAGCTGATTAAACAGCATGATCATTACACGGGTGCACCTTCTGCAGGGGACAATAAAAGAAAACTCTAAATGTGCAGTTTTGTCACACAACACAATGCCACAGATGTCTCAAATTTTGAGGGAGCGAGCAATTGGCATGCTGACTGCAGGAATGTCTGCCAGAGCTGTTGCTAGAGAATTTATTGTTAATTTCTCTATTATGAGCTGCCTCTAACGTCATTTTAGAGAATTTGGCTATACATCCAATCGGACTCATGACCACAAACCACGTGTAACTACGCCAGCTCAAGACCTCCACATCTGGCTTCTACACCTGTGGGAAATCCATACACCAGCCACCCGGACAGTTGAGGAAACTGAGGAGTATTTCTGTCTTTTAAAAATGCCCTTTTGTGTGGAAAAACAAATTCTGATTTGCTGGGCCTGACTCCCCAGTGGGTGGGCCCTCCTCCCTGGGTGGGGGTGGGCCCTCCCTCCTCCCAGGCCCACACATGGTTGCACCCCTGCCCAGTTATGTAAAATGCATAGATTAGGGCCAAATGAAATGATTTCAATTGACTGATTTCTTTATATGAACTGTAACTCAGTAAAATCGTTGAAATTGTTGCATTCTGTTTTTATATTTTTGTTCAGTTTAACTTACTGCATCTCACAATCCTCCAGTAACTAACTAACTAACTAAATATATTTTTGAATAACCTGCCCAGGGACTGCGGTTGAAAATCAGCCGCCTGGCTAAAACCGGCACTTTTACTGAAATGTTGATAAATGTGCACTGTCCCTGTAAAAATAAAATAAACTCAAACTCAATCTTACTGCATCTCACAATCCTCCTGTCAGTAACTAACTAACTTTCTGGCTCTCACAATCCTCCAGTAAGTAGGCTACACACAAACTAACTAACTAATTAATTAACTAGCTAATGTCCTGCATCTCACAATCCTCCAGTAAGTAGGCTACAGACCAACTAACTAACTACATACTAACTATGAGCACCTAAACAATTTTAGCTACTAGCAAGGGGGATAAGGGCTGTAGTCAAACATATTATTGTTGTGACGAAAAAAGTGGTGAATGAAGCTTATACTTGGGGTTTCATACCATTTTGACTCTCATTTGATAAATCATATGATAAATGAGTGTCCATGTTAGCTCTCCCAAGCTGTAGCGTGATACAAATCACTGAACCATCATTAACCTCTCCATTCACTTCATTAATGAATGATCTTATACATAATTAATGGTCTATTACAAATGGGAAGAACAAGAATTTCATCAACATAAGTTATTTTGACAGATGCAGTTATCATTTATTTAGATTTTATTCAGAGAGGTCCTATGGGTTACATTAATGTACCGCCCAACAAGTGTATCGGTGTTCTCACTGGGGTGTGTGTTTACCTGTGCAGGCACAGAGTCGTTTGGGCTGTTCTCCTGTACCATCAATGGAGAAGAGCGGGACCAGACACACAGGGCTGTCTACAGGTGAGTCATAGCATTCAGAACATAATTTATAGACATACGTACTGTGTTATATAAAGAGACCAACACAACAAGCAATCTCAAATCCTGATCAGACAAAAACCTGTGGTTATTGTAATCAAATCAAATTTATTTATATAGCCCTTCGTACATCAGCTGATATCTCAAAGTGCTGTACAGAAACCCAGCCTAAAACCCCAAACAGCAAGCAATGCAGGTGTAGAAGCACGGTGGTTAGGAAAAACTCCCTAGAAAGGCCAAAAGCTAGGAAGAAACCTAGAGAGGAACCAGGCTACGTGGGGTGGCCAGTCCTCTTCTGGCTGTGCCGGGTAGAGATTATAACAGAACATGGCCAAGATTTTCAAATGTTCATAAATGACCAGTATGGTCGAATAATAATAAGGCAGAACAGTTGAAACTGGAGCAGCAGCACGGCCAGGTGGACTGGGGACAGCAAGAAGTCATCATGTCAGGTAGTCCTGGGGCATGGTCCTAGGGCTCAGGTCCTCCGAGAGAGAGAAAGAAAGAGAATTAGAGAGAGCATATGTGGGGTGGCCAGTCCTCTTCCGGCTGTGCCGGGTGGAGATTATAACAGAACATGGCCAAGATGTTCAAATGTTCATAAATGACCAGCATGGTCGAATAATAATAAGGTAGAACAGTTGAAACTGGAGCAGCAGCACGGCCAGGTGGACTGTGGACAGCAAGGAGTCATCATGTCAGGTAGTCCTGGGGCATGGTCCTAGGGCTCAGGTCCTCCGAGAGAGAGAAAGAAAGAGAATTAGAGAGAGCATATGTGGGGTGGCCAGTCCTCTTCCGGCTGTGCCGGGTGGAGATTATAACAGAACATGGCCACGATGTTCAAATGTTCATAAATGACCAGCATGGTCAAATAATAATAAGGTAGAACAGTTGAAAATGGAGCAGCAGCACGGCCAGGTGGACTGGGGACAGCAAGGAGTCATCATGTCAGGTAGTCCTGGGGCATGGTCCTAGGGCTCAGGTCCTCCGAGAGAGAGAAGGAGAGAATTAGAGAACGCACACTTAGATTCACACAGGACACCGAATTGGACCCCAGCACCCCGACACATAAACTACTGCAGCATAAATACTGGAGGCTGAGACAGGAGGGGTCAGAAGACACTGTGGCCCCATCCGAGGACACCTCCGGACAGGGCCAAACAGGAAGGATGTCTTACAATGTTATCATTGTAAGAGAACATACAGTATTATAATATCTTATCTGTTTGACTCTTTGTTCTTAGTCATAATATGGACCTTAGGTGATATGGGACAAAGGATGGGTGTGTGCAGTTGGAGAATGAGAATCTGGTGAATCTCCAGTGGTCTGGAGGGAGGGAAGAAGAGATGGAGGGAGGGAGGAAGAGAGGAATGGGGAGCGAGAAGAGGGAAGTTGTCATGGTTACAGCAGGAGTAACAGCTATATACAGTGGGGCAAAAAAGTCCAGTGTAGTTTCTTGAGCACTGTCGCAGTGTCGGCTTGGGGGGAATGTACACGGCAGTGACAAAAAGCGAAGAAATGTATGCAGTCTGCATTTGATGGTGAGTTATTCCAGATCGGGAGAAAGAAAGGACTTGATGAAAATTACAGGCCTCTATTATCTTTTTAAGTGGGAGAACTTGCACAATTGGTGGCTGACTAAATACTTTTTTGCCCCACTGTAGCTATATAGAAAAAATGGCGCCAACGATCGCCCTGTTTCTAGCTCCTAGCCAACTCAGCAGTTCATTTTTGTGTTGCCTTCCCGAGGCAGTCCCTGTACTACACCAAAACGTTGACGCCAAAGGAGTGGGTGGGCTGCTAGTCAGACTCAGATAGCAAGCAAACCATCCACCGCTTCCTAGTATATTATTTGCATTCAGTCCCTGGTCAATAAAAAAAATGAACTAAGGGGGAGGCTCTTCTTTCAGTGAGACATAAGGGACTGTAACATACTCTGTTTCACGGAATCATAGTACTGTCCAGTCAGCGGGGTTCTCCATTCATCGTGCACACAGAAAGAAAGAACCGTCAGGGAAAAACAAAGGCGGAGGGGTTTGTCTCATGATTAACAACTCATGGTGTTGTGATTGTGATAACGTACAGGAACTCAAGTCCTTTCTTTCTCCCGATCTGGAATAACTCACCATCAAATGCAGACTGCATACATTTCTTCGCTTTTTGTCACTGCCGTGTATAATCCCCCCAAGCTGACACTGACAGTGCTCAAGAAACTACACTGGACCTTGTGCAAACTGGAAACTGCCTATTCTGAGGCTGCATTTTTTTGTTGTAGCTGTGGACATTAATAAGCGAAATCTGAGTAAAACGCTCCCAAAATGCTATCAACACATCGCGTGTGCTACACATGGAGAGAACACTCTTTACTATTATTACTGTCCCTTCCGGGATAGTTATAAGGCCCTCCCCCGACCCTCCCTTTGCTCCTTGCCTATAGGCAGAAAGTTAAATAGAAAGCCTCCTTGGTAAGGACTGGTCAACGTTGGTCTGTTCAATCGGAATCTATGCTTGAAGACTGTTTTGATCATGCAGACTGGGAAATGTTCCGGGTTTCCTCTGGGAATAGTATCGACGTATACGTATGACTCGTGACTGTACATCAGGAAGTGTATAGAGGATGTTGTTCCCACTGTGATGATTAGGACTTATCCAAATCCATCCCTTGGTTGATGGCAGCATTCGCACAAAACTGAAAGCCTGAACCACCGCATTTAATCATGGCAAGGTGACTGTTAACATGGACGTGTGCAAACAGAAGAACTATAACCTCTGATAGGCAATTAACAGAGGTAAAATTATAGTACAGGGAGAAAGTAGAGTTGCAATTCACTGGCTCAGACATGAGACGTATGTGGCAGGGACAAAACAAGTGTCATTACACTGCCCTATCCAACCTGGATAAGAGGAATGCCTTTGTGAGAATGCTGTTCATCTACTTTAGCTCAGCCTTCAACACCATAGTGCCATATAAGCTCATCACTAAGCTCAGTGCCCTGGGTCTGAACCCCTCCCTGTGCAACTGGGTTCTAGACTTCCTGATGGGCCGACCCCGATGGTGAAGGTAGGCAACACCTTCGCCATGCTGATCTTTAACCTGAGGGCCCCACAGTAGCGGAGAGGGTCAAAAGCTTCACGTTCCTCAGCGTGCACATTCCTGAGGATCTGAAATGGTGCCTCGACACCGACAGTGTGATGAAGCTTCAACCTCAGGAGGCTGAAGAAATTTGGATTGGCCCCTAAAACCCTCACTAACTTCTACAGATGCACCATCGAGAGTATTCTGTCTGGCTGTATCACCACCTGGTATGGCAACTGCACCGTAGCAGGGCTCTCCAGAGGGGGGTGCAGTCAGCCAAACACATAATCGGAGGCACACTGCCTGCCCTCCAGGACATCTTCAGAACACAGTTTTAATGGGAAGGCCAAAAAGATTTTTAAGGACCAAAGCCACAGCCTGTTCACCCCGAAACTATCTAGGAGGCGGAGACAGTATAGGTACATCAAAGCTGGGACCGAGAGACTGATCAACATCTCCAGGCAATCAAACTGTTAAACAATCATCACTAGACAGCTTCTGCCCGGTACCCTGCCCTAAACCTTAGGCACTGTCACTATCTAGCTAACATCCGGTACTCTACCTAGCACATGAACCTTAGAGACTGCTACCCTATATACACAGAGCCATTGAACACTGGTCACTTTAATAATGCTTACATACTGTTTTACCCACGTTATGTTTATATACTGTATTCTAGTTATGGCTCATCCTATATAACTACACCTGTAAACACCTATTCATATACTGTCTATACACACCATTTATATGTATACATATTTATATTCCAAACTCTGACATGCTCACTCTGATATTTCTTGATAACATTTTTTATGTTTTTTAAGTTTGTGTATTGTTATTTATTACTGCACTGTTTGAGCTAGAAACATAAGCATTTCACTGCACCCGCAAATCTGTGTTTTATTTATATTTTGATTTAACCTTTATTTAACTAGGCAAGTTAAGTCAGTTAAGAACAAATTCTTATTTACAATGACGGCCTGCCCCGGACGACGCTGGGCCAGTTGTGTGCCTCCCAATTACGTCCGGAGGTGATACAGCCTGGATTCGAACCAGGGACTGTAGTGAGAGCTCTTGCGCTGAGATGTAGTGGCTTAGGCCGCTGTGCCACTCGTTTATTGGTATACACAACCAATAAACTTTGATTTGATTTATACCCACACCAGCCTGTCACCACCTGGGTATCCCTCTGTGTGTGTTTGTGCCCCCTGTTCCATTCCTCAGTAACTGAATCATTGTTATCTCCCTAGCCTTTATACGACTATCATCCAGCACTTCCTCTCCCCCTTCTCTCCCTCCCTAAGTGTGTCTCTGCTGTTTCTTCAGCTAACAGCCTCTCCTCGGGGAGACACCTGATACCCAGACAGATGCTGCTTCCTCCTCACTAAAACCCAATAATGTGTGTGTGTGTCTCTACCCTCTGACCTCTGTCTCCTTCCGCGTACAGGTTTATCCCCAGACATGTGGATGAGTTGGAGCTGGATGTGGACGACCCTCTATATGTCGAGGAAGAGGAGGATGACTACTGGTACAGAGGCTACAACATGCGGACGGGAGAGAGGGGGATATTCCCAGCCTTCTACGCCCATGAGGTCATAGGGCAGTCCAAGGAGATAATGGGTGAGTAAAATATTAGGGGGGCAGGTAGCCTAGCAGTTAGAGCATTGGGCCAGTAACTGGAAGGCTGACCCTGCAAAACAAGATATTTCACTGCACGTATCCCATGTATGTTACAATATTTTATATTCATGTCTGGTAGGAGAACAGTTCCACTGGAAAACTTCCTTTCTATACTGAGTATGTCAAGTGTTGACAGTGTTTCATCACTGGAGACACATAACCGGAATGTCAATAAGATCAAATGTTTCCCATCTGATGTCACTTCCTGTGTGTGCACTTCCTGTAGGAATGAAGAGGAACCCAGCCTGGATGGACAGTTTCAGTGTTCAGTTCCTGGGTTCTGTGGAGGTGCCCTATCACCAAGGCAATGGCATCCTCTGTGCTGCCATGCAAAAGGTAAACAGGAAATGCATCACTCTGGGTTGGGTGAACCTACAGGTCATAGGGTCCTCAATAGTCTGAATGAGACAGTCTTTAAATAATAAAGTTGATCTATATTGATCTCTCTCTTACTTCTCTGTCAGATTGCGATAGCGAGGAAGCGGACAGTCCATTTGCGGCCCCCCTCTCTGTGTGAGCTAGAGATCAGTCTACAAGGGGTTAAACTGGTGATGAGCCTGGAGGATGAATATGACACTATGGATGAGGTGAGAGATGAAGGGATGAGAGATGGGGAGTAGTGTAAGTAAGGGGTGCAGGGGAAGGGCAGGAGGGTAAAGGATGAGTGCAACAAATGTTATAAAAATGGCAGACACTCTTGAGCGACTGTAGTGCATTCAAAAGGAGGCTGAAACCACCCCATCGTATGAGCATCTCTCTCAATTTCAATTTAAGGGACTTTATTGACATCGGAAACATATGTTTACACTGCCAAAGCAAGTGAAATAGATAATAAACAATAAAAAATTAACAGTAAACATTACACTCACTAAAGAATAAAGACATTTCAAATGTCATTATGTCTATATACAGTATTGTAATGATGTGCAAATAGATGAAGTACAAAGGGGAAAATAAGTAAACATAAATATAGGTTGTATTTACAATGGTGATTGTTCTTCACTGGTTGCCTTTATCTTCTGGCATCAGGTCACAAATCTTGCTGTTGTGATGGCACACTGTGATATTGGGAGTTTATCAAAATTGGATTTGTTTTCAAATTCTTTGTGGATCTCTGTATTCTGATGGAAATATGTGTCTCTATGGTCATACATTTGGCAGGAGCTTAGGAAGTGCAGCTCAGTTTCCACCTCATTTTGTGGGTAGTGTGCATATAACCAGTCTTCTCTTGAGAGCCAGGTCTGCCTATGGTGGCCTTTCTCAATAGCAAGGCTATGCTCAAGGAGTCTGTACATAGCCAAAGATTTCCTTAAGTTCTGGTCAGTCACAGTGGTCAGGTATTCTGCCACTGTGTACTCTCTTTTCAGGGGCAAATAGCATTCTAGTTTGCTCTGTTTTGGTTGGGTCTAATTGTGTTGCTGTCCTCTCTCTCCAGTTTGACAGATGTAGTCACTTCTTCCAGATGAAGAACATCTCTTTCTGTGGATGCCATCCAAAAAACAATTGGTATGAAAATACATTTCATTAGACGATAAACACCAAGAATATCAACTTGCTTTATTTACATTTCACCTAATTCCCCCACTCGCTCTCTCCTCAGCTACTTTGGCTTCATCACTAAGCACCCCATGCTGAACAGGTTTGCCTGCCACGTCTTCGTCTCCCAGGAGTCAATGCGGCGTGTGGCCGAGAGTGTTGGGTGAGTCACACACAGTACCTCAGTGTCTCCCTCTCACGATTCTCATTCCTTTTTAAGCTCTGCTTGTAAACCTAGGGATAAGGACAGCACTCTCTGGTACTCTGCCTCTCCACAGCATTATTTATTTTATTGAAGTTGTAGCATTGGCTGTTCTCCAGTAGTCTAACAATGCTTTCACACATCTTCCAATCTCTGTCATTACTGCTGATGTGGCATACTGTGGTCGGAATAATAATGGTGGAAACGATAGCCATTTAGTTCAGTTGGCACACAATGGAGAGGAGAAGAAAGTACATTAAAAAGTAGAGTGAGAACGAGCTGGGGTTTATAATGACCGCAGTTCCTGTCCTGTTAATGTTGTATGATTCAGGCATATCAGGTTTGAATTATTAAAGATGGGACACAGCAGAGCAGGGATGGCTTGGTGAGTGTGTCAGTGTACTTTTATTTAACTATGCAAGTCAGTTAAGAACAAATTCTTATTTACATTGACGGCCGACGCTGGGCCAATTGTGCCCCACACTACGGGACTCCCAATCACGGCCGGTTGTGAAACAGCCTGGAATCGAACCATGGTCTGTAGTGACGCCTCTAGCACTGAGGTGCAGTGCCTTAGACCGCTGCGCCATTCGGGAGCCTAAAATGGGGAATGATGGTATGGAGAAATGTTTACTAAGCTGAGGCTCATCTTGGACTAGAACCATGATGTTAGTCTGGCTGAGACATTATTGCTGGGTGATTTAGTAGGACCTCTGTTGTCTGTCTCCCTCTCTAGACGGGCTTTCCAGGAGTATTACCAGGAGCACCTGGAGTATGCCTGCCCCACCGAAGACATCTACCTGGAGTAGAGCAGGCAGGAAGCAGGAAATGTTGCCATGACAACAGTCTTCTCTTCTTCTTCCTGCTGCTGCTTGTATGTTTATCAATTTCAATCACCAGAGGACGCTGGTGGGTCTTCTTCTCTCCATTGCAAAAAATACCCCTATATCTCTCTCTGAAACTGACATGTTCATTTCAGTTCTACAGTATGCTATATGTTTTATTTATTGATTAATTTGTTTGTTTATTTTCCCTCTTCTAGATGGATTGCCTGTTTATTTTACCTTTTGTTTTCTATGATACAGTTATAGAAATAAGGGTCATGGCACCTGTTATTTTAGATATGACATATTATATTCCTACTACTGCTATTTCACATGTTCGAATGCATGGTTAGGAGGGTAATGCACACACAGAGCTATTAGGACACTAATCCAGCTCAACATTGAATAGGACCTGGATCATATTATTTGGTCAGATATGGTTTTGGTGTAAATATACACTACCGTTCAAAAGTTTGGGGTGACATTTTTTTGTCCATTAAAATAACACCAAATTGATCAGAAATACAGTGTAGACATTGTTAAAGTTGTAAATTGCTATTGTAGCTGGAAACTGAGTATTTTTTGTATGGAATCTACATAGGCGTACAGCGGCCTATTATCAGCAACCATCACTCCTATGTTCAAAGGCGCGTTGTGTTAGCTAATCCAAGTTTATCATTTTATAAGGCTAATTGATGATTAGAAAACCCTTTTGCAATAATGTTAGCACATTTCCAGCTGAAAACTGCCTAGAAGGCCAGCATCCCGGAGTCACCTCTTCACTGTTGACATTGAGACTGGTGTTTTGCGGGTACTATTTAATGAAGCTGCCAGTTGAGGAGTCTGTTTCTCAAACTACACACACTAGTCATCTTGCTCAAGTGTGCACCGGGGCCTCCCACTCCTCTTTAAAGTTAGAGACAGTTTGCACCGTTCTGTGAAGGGAGTAGTACACAGCGTTGTATGAGATCTTCTGTTTCTTGGTAATTGCTCCCATGGAATAGCCTTCATTTCTCAGAACAAGAATAGACTGATGAGTTTCAGAAGAAAGTTCTTTGTTTCCAGCCGTTTTGAACCTGTAATCAAACCCATAAATGCCGATGCTCCAGATACTCAACTAGTCTAAAAGGCCAGTTTTATTGCTTCTTTTATCAGGACAACAGTTTTCAGCTGTGCTAACATAATTGCAAAAGGGTTTTCTAATGATCAATTAGCCTTTTAAAATGATAAACTTGGATTAGTTAAACGCAATGTGCCATTGGAACATAGGAGTGATGGTTGCTGATAATGGGCCTCTGTACACATTCCATAAGAAAATCAGCTGTTTCCAGCTACAATAGTCATTTATAACATTAACAATGTCTACACTGTATTTCTGATCAATTTTATATTTTTATGGGAAAAAAATAATTTTCTTTCAAAAATGTCTAAGTGACTCAAACTTTTGAACGGAGGTGTATATTTGTTCAATATCGACAAACTGCTTTTCGACTGGTAGTGAGATTGAAGCGAAGTAGAGCAGTTATCTGACTTGGTCCGAGCTAACCCCTGTACCGTATGAGACATTGTGTTCTGTAAATATATGGATAGGCAGTAGAGAAATACAGACACCTCATGCATATAAACTATGTAAGTAGCATCCACAACCAATAATCAAACAGGAGGAAGACAAAGAAAATGAAATGGGAAGATGTTTTAGCCCAGTGTTTATCAAAGAGTGGGTCGGGAACCAGAGAACTTATCCTTTAACTGGTTTGTTCTGTGGCTTATGCCTGGTTACATGTCCCTTCCCCTAGCTTATTTGATGTCCAAGATTTTGAAATACATAGTTTTGAAATTTGTTGGCGTCAGATCAGAAAGAAGTTGCAGTAGTCATCTCTCATTGGAAAATAACTCCTCTCATCAAATCTCCAGCGGAGTGTTAGGAAGAGGTTGCTATGGAAACTGGGGTGATAACTGTCAGCGCTTTGGGAACAGAGCGAGAAGAAAAATTATTTAGCTTCTGGACTTCGAATGGTGTAAATACAACAATATCAAAATGACCAGTTATATTCCTTTCCATCTTATCCAACAGTGAAGTGTCCTGATGTACTACACCATGTTTAGAGATCATCAATATCAGGTCGAGGACAGGAGAAGCCACAATTCCACGGTTCTGATAGTTCAACACTACTCCCTCACAGGAAACACTATTGTACAGGTGTGTCGTTCTGTTTAAGTTGACGAGTACACTGAGAATAAGGCCACAGTAAGGACATGAGATAGATAATGCTTCGAATTGAGTGGTGTGTCCCTCCACCTTCTCTTTGAGGTGGATCAGGGTAGAGTTTAAGTTCAACTTTATTTTTTTCTATTTGGTCTGAGCAGTACAGTTTAGAAGTTGATTTTACAATGTCTAATGGCTCATATTCTGCATAAGAAATGACCCTTCCAAATGTACTCCTTGATTTCTCTGTTCATAGGTAAGCCAATATACAGTACATGGTTTGCTTACTTATAGGACATTATACTTTTTAGTTGTCTTTTTCCAGTTCAATTAGCATACTGTAGACTACAGTGCAACATCAAACAGATGGGAGTATAGAGAAGTGGAGAACACAGAATGAATTGAAATAACAGGCATCCTACTGCAATCCCCAATATCAGGTTGAGTACAGTAGCGTAGATGAGGGGCTCGCTTCTAGACCCAGATACACATCATCTACTGCTTTTACTCCTTCAACAAATATTAAACAGCAAAAAAAGGAGGGTAATGTAGTCAAGAGCATCATTGATCTGCTGGTGATGAGTGGAGTCATGGGACCTCCATGGTGACCAGTTTATCATTAGTGACAGTGAGGAGTGTATCGCTGTCAGTTAGATCCTGTAAATACTATAAAGAGTGGAAAAGATTGTGCTGTGTCCTTTACGTTATGTATGTTATTGAAATTAAATATTTAAAATAAGAGATTCAAAAAAGATAACACATGAAGACCAGTTGTTTTATGAGTGTGCTACATCAACCACTAAGGTGACATTTTGGGTTCTTGCTAACTCAAACATTCACCCCACAGACAGGCTTTAGCAACACCCTTTAGGCACATGTGTCCCCTAATGATGATGCCACATATGTAATGTGTCACCTTTGAGATTCAATTGCTGGCCAATCTGTTGATAGAGCAGAGAAGTAGAGCTGAACCAATTAAAAACAGCTTTCAGAGAGCCTGCTTTTATACAGGAACCTATCGCATCTTGCCAATATAGCCCATGGCTTTGAGCTCCAGACATGCTCCATCTCTTACCTGTACCAGTTTGTTTTGTTTTTCTGTCCTGTAAGAGCTTAGTTGAAGCCCTTCTATCGTCCCTGATAGATACAGTACACCAATCAACCCCCAAGGATTCCCTAGTCCTGTATAGCAGCTCAAACATCCAGTTAACAGTTCATCAAAACTTTGGACTTCAATACATAAACTAGATTCTTCACTGTATAACTAGAGCATCAGTATGTGACAAATACAAAGTTATCTTTAAAAAATGAGGACTTGTACAAATCTAAAAGTAAAAAAATAAATTAATACACTCTGCCTTGTCATGGGTTTGGTCTTATGAATAAAATATATGCTTGATGTTCAAATGAGTCTGTCTCTTTCTTGTGCTTGTGTCACCGTGCTACACAATAACAGTTTCATGAATCTGTTAATTTATAGGGTAAAATCCTAACTTCAGATCTGCCACTAATTCAAATGTCAACATTAATGCATGATTTAGGTCCAAGCCACAAATCTCAGTCCAACAACCTAATTATAGACTAGCTAGGCTATATGAAATTGTCATCTGTAAAATACATTTCCCTAGATTTGTACAATTTGTTTACATGAAGATCTGTCTAGTTCGTAAAGACATGTTTGAACTTAACTACCACTCCTTTCTTCTGGGTGTGAGACGTTACACTATTTTATAGTGAAAGAGAATGTATTAATATAATCCTGTATTTAAAAATAACACACACCGTCTTTTGTAAAAACTAGCCCGGTTTCCCCGATAGCGATGGAACTTAGGCTTACGAGTGTTTTAACAAAGCATCTTTTCTACAAAGGCTGAAGATAAAACACCACACAGTTGCTAAGTGCGTCATTGAGGCATAGTGCTTTTGGGAAACCGGGCGCAGTTGTCACTGGGATGCAGGGTCCACATGAGGGTGCCCGCATCCATAGAATTAGATTTGGTAGATCAGACACGTGGAACAATGGCCATGCTGGATGTACCATTTCTAATGTTTGAAAAGGTGCTGCTTCCCACAGTCTCTGATATGGCTTAAAGAACTGTCTTTCCACACTTTCAGAGGTTAAGTTTGGGGGTACCTCATCCACAGTAATAGAGGTACTAGAACTAGTCTTACTTAAGGTATAGTACAAGCAGTACTGTAGGTTTGAGGGTGCATCAGCCACACTGGCAGCAGGAAGGTTTGGGGGTGCAGTGCGGTGTGCAGCAGGGCTCAAGATCAGGGTCGCTACCTTTCCCGATCTGGCTCTCCCCAAACACCATGGAGGCTTCAAACTGTTCCTTGACCACGCCTATCCTCTGCAGCAGGGCCTGCAGGTCGGGGCGTCCCAGCGAAGACAAGGGATAGTTCTCACTGGGGTCAGACTCCAAGTCAAACAGCAGGGGAGGATCATGGGGCTTCAGGAAGGAGATTATGTGACAGTCCTGGTCTGGGGTGGTCTCACTGTGGCCTGCACCTGAGGGAAAGAGGGAAAGGTGGTTCAGATAGAAATGTTAGATTTAGGCCAGGTTCCATTTCAGCCTCTGGCTGGCCCCTTTGCCAGTGTTTAGAAATGCATCTTGTTGTTAAAAGGCTAATTACAAAAGAGCACAGCAATCACATCATCAAAACAGGAACTTTGGAGTACCCTATTCTGCAGTATGACATTGTGCATGACTCTCACCGCGTGTGTAGAAGTGAGCCTTGTATTTGCCCAGCCTGAGAGCGAACAGACCGTACTTCTCACTAGGGTCTGTAGGGTAGAACATCATGGCCTCTCTCTTACTCTACAACACAGGAAGTTAAATAGGTATGAATAACAATGTCCAAGTGTTTAAGTCAAGAACACATTATGCAATGTATCCATCTTCTATTCTTCAACCCAAATTACGTTTAACTACTCAGAGTGAAGTGAATAATGTCTCCCATACCGGCCCGTGGTTGACCAAGATGTCCGTCATATCCACTCCGTCCAGCTGCACCATTGGTAGTTTGGCCCCCGCCAGCCCTGCGATGGTGGGCATGATGTCCAGGGTGCTGGCCAGCTCATGGGTGATCCCTAGAAAATAGAGTTGAAATTAGATGTACAGTGCCTTCGGAAAGTATTATAGGACCACTCGACTTTCCCACATTGTTACGTTACAGCCTTATTATAAAATTGATTTAAAAAAACTTTACCCTCAGCAATCTACACACAATAATGATTTTGGCAAAAGAAAACAGATTTCCAACCCTTTGCTAAGAGACATGAAATTGAGCTCAAGTTCCTCCTGTTTCCATTAATCATCTTTGCGATGTTTCTCCAACTTGATTGGAGTCTACCTGTGGTAAATTCAATTGATTGGACATGATTTGGAAAGGCCCACAGTTGACAGTGCATGTCAGAGCAAAAACCAAGCCGTGAGGTTGAAGGAATTGTCCACAGATCTGCAAAAGGGTACCAAAACATTTCTGCCTCATTGAAGGTCCCCAAGAACACAGTGATCTCCATTTTTAAGTGGAAGAAGTTTGGAACCACCAAGACTTCAACGCAGGAGTGGCTTCGGGACAAGTCTCTGAATATCCTTGAGTGGCCTAGCCAGAGCCCAGACTTGAACCTGATCTAACATCTCTGGAAAAATCTGAAAAATAGCTGTGCAGCAACGCTCCCCATCCAACCTGACAGAGCTTGAGAGGGTCTGCAGAGAAGGGAGAAACTCCCCAAATACAGGTGAGCCAAGCTTGTAGCGTCATGCCCAGGAAGACTCGAGGATGTAATCACTGCCAAAGGTGCTTCAACAAAGTACTGAGTAAAGGGTCTGATACTTATATAAATGTCATATTTTATTTTATGCAAAGATTTCTAAAAACCTGTTTTTGCTTTGTCATTATGGGGTATTGTGTGTACATTGAGGGAAAAAAACAATTTAATATATTTTTTAATAAGGCTATAACATAACAAAATGTGGAAAAAGTCAAGGGGTCTGAATACTTTCTGAATGCACTGAAGTTCCGAATCTAGTTGAAATGGAGGGGACTAAATGTGACCATGCCAACTAACTCCTGCTCTGTGAATACCCCCATACACACGTCTGCAGTATGATAAGCCTGGAAATTTCTTTATTGAAATTAAACAAGAGATCTTCAAGGCTACAACATTCAGCCAATATGCGTGGGTGAGTGTGATGATACATGTATTTTGTAGTTGAGAGGACTACATATCTCTCCTGACAGACCTGGTGTGATGGTCCCAGGCCAGTAGGCGATGGCAGGTTCTCTCATGCCCCCTTCATAGGTGGTGCCCTTACCACACTTCAGAGGACCAGCATTACCCCCCCGAGACATACGCATCAACTCAGGCCTGGGTGGGGAGAGAGGGGGATTGGAGAGATTCACCTAAGGTTGAAATGTGAAAGGCTCTTAGTCCCTTCATATTTGTTGTAAAACCAGTAGTAAAACACAAGCACACATACTGTAGGCAACTAAACCATTACATAATATCCGTACACGCTGCTAGTAAACTACACTGACACACCATCACACACACCAACACAGTTCCTACCCATTATCAGCAGTGAACAGTATGAGAGTGTTGTTGAGGACTCCAGTATGTTCCAGAGCTGAGAGCAGATTCCCTACTGTAGAGTCAAATTCCAGCAGAGCGTCACCAAACGGACCCCTTCGAGACCGCCCTGCCGTTGCCGGGCCTGCATACTGGGGGTAGTGGGTGTGCTAGAGGACAGAAAGGGGGGAAGAGACTGTTCACCTGGAAGGTTGTTGGAGGAGCACCCACTTCCTTTGAACTTGAAATGATTGTTAGCTTCTCACATGAGAGGAAGAAGAGATGACTACACGAGAGGGGTAGTAGAGATGACTACACGAGAGGGGTAGTAGAGGAAGAAGAGATGACTACACGGGAGGGGTAGTAGAGGAAGAAGAGATGACTACACGGGAGGGGTAGTAGAGGAAGAAGAGATGACTACACAAGAGGTGTAGTAGAGGAAGAAGAGATGATTACACGAGAGGGGTAGTAGAGGAAGAAGAGATGATTACACGGGAGGGGTAGTAGAGGAAGAAGAGATGACTACACGGGAGGGGGTAGTAGAGGAAGAAGAGATGACTACACGAGAGGGTTAGTAGAGGAAGAAGAGATGATTACATGGGAGGGTTAGTAGAGGAAGAAGATATGATTACATGGGAGGGGTAGTAGAGGAAGAAGAGATGATTATATGAGAGGGTTAGTAGAGGAAGAAGAGATGATTACACGGGAAGGGTAGTAGAGGAAGAAGAGATGATTACACGGGAGGGGTAGTAGAGGAAGAAGAGATGATTACACGGGAGGGGTAGTAGAGGAAGAAGATATGATTACATGGGAGGGGTAGTAGAGGAAGAAGGGTTGTTTCTTCCTGGTAGACTGGGTGATGAAGTCTGTGGCAAAGTCACTGTAAGCCCTCTCCAGATCCAGGAAGTCCACAGGCTGCTGCTTTATGACGTCATTGTGCATTAGTGGGATGGTTACCACGCCGTTGTCACAGTTTCCGAAGCATTTAACATCTGGAGGGAAACATGTCAGATTCTGACAGGGTCCCTGGGAAAGAAAGAGACAAGGAGAGAGAGTTAAGAGAGATACAAACAAAAGGGGGAGGCAGAGAGGATGAGAGCAAGATTGAGAAAGAGAGCAAACTAATGCAAAAGTGTCAATGTCATTTCTCTCCCTTAGCTGTGGCAATGAATACAGAGACACTGACAATATTCAGTGCTTGAGGAAAGCATTCAGACCCCTTTACATTTACAGCCTTATCCTAAAATGTATTAATTAATTTTAAAAATGTAAAATCCTCAATCTACACACAATACCCCATAATGACAAAGTGTAAACAGGTTTAGAAATGTATCAAAAAACCAAAACATTTAGCATTTGACATTTAGCTCAGGTGCATCCTGTTTCCATTGATCATCCTTGAGATGTTTCTGCAACTTGATTTGAGTCCACCTGTGGTACATTTAATTGATTGGACAGAATTTGAAAAGGCACACACCAGTGTCCCACAGTTGACAGTGCATGTCAGAGTAAAAACCAAGCCATAAGGTCAAAGGAATTGTCCGTAGAGCTCCGAGACAGGAGTGTGTCAAGACACAGATCTGGGGAAGGGTATAAAAAAATGTCTGCAGCATTGAAGATTCCCAAGAACACAGTGGCCTCCATCAGACTTAAATGGAAGACGTTTGGAACCACAAGACTCTTCCTAGAGCTGTCCGCCCAGCCAAACTGAGCAATCGGGCGAGAAGGGCCTTGGTCAAGGAGGTGACCAAGAACCCGATAGTCACTATGACAGAGCTCCAGAGTTCCTCTGTGGAAATAGAAGAAACTTCCAGAAGGACAACCATCTGGTTGGTCATGACTCACATCAACACCATTATCCCAGAAACCCTAGACCCACACCAATTTGCACACCGCCCCAAAAGATCCGCAGATGATGCAATCTCAAATGCACTAAACACTGCCCTTTCCGATCTGGACAAAAGGAACACCTATGTGAGAATGCTATTCATAGACTAGATTTCATTGTTCCAACACTATAGTGCCCTCAAAGCTCATCACTAAGCTAAGGACCCTGGGACTAAAACACCTCCCTCTGCAACTGGATTCTTGACTTCCTGATGGGCCACCCCCAGGTGGTAAAGTTAGGTAACAACACATCCACCATGCTGATCCTCAACACAGGGCCGTGTTCAGTCCCCTCCTGTACACCCTGTTCACTAATTACCGCATGGCCAGGCACGAGTCCAATACCATCATCAAGTTTCCAGATGACAACAGTGGTAGGACTGATTACCGATAACGATATGACAGCCTATAGGCAGGTGATCAGAGAACTGGCCGTGTGGTGTCAGGACAACAACCTCTCCCTCAATGTGATCAAGACAAAAAAGATGATCGTGGACTACAGGAAAAGGCTGTAGTGGAGCAGGTTGAGAGCTTCAAGTTCCTTGGTGTCCACATCATCAACAAACTATCATGGTCCAAACACACTAAGATGGTAGTGACAAGGGTACGACAAGGCCTATTCCCCCTCAGGAGACTAAAAATATTTGTCATGGGTCCTCAGATCCTCAAAAGGTTCTACAGCTGCACCAGAGACCATCGTGACTGGTTGCATTACTGCCTGGTATGGCAAGTGCTCGGCCTCCGACCAAAAGCCACAACAGAAGGTAGTGCATTTGGCCCTGTACATCACTGGGGCCGAGCTTCCTGCCATCCAGGACCTCTATACCAGGTGGTCAGAGGAAGGCCCTAAAAATTGTCAAAGACTCCAGTCACCCTAGTCATAGATTGTTCTCTCTGCTACCACACGACAAGCGGTACCGGAGCGCCAAGTCTTGGTCCAAATTGCTTCTTAACCCCGTTCCGCTAGCGGAATCCCTCGCCAACAGCCAATGAAATTGCAGGGTGCCAAATTCAATCAACAGAAATCTCATAATTAAATTTTCTCAAACACAAGTATTAGGCACCATTTTAAATGTAAAATTCTCGTTAATCCAACCACAGTGTCCGATTTCAAAAAAGATTTTTCGGCGAAAGCAAAACAAATCATTATGTTAGGTCAGCAACTAGTCACAGAAAGCATACAGTGATTTTCCAAACAAAGAGAGGAGTCACAAAAAGCAGAACAATTGATAAAATGAATCACTAACCTTTGATATTCTTCCTCAGATGACACTCCCGGGACAACATGTTACACAATACATGTATGTTTTGCTCGATCAAGTTCATATTTATATCCAAAAACCTCAGTTTACATTTGGCTTTGCCTCCAAAACATCCCGTGAATTTGCACAGAGCCACATTAAATTACAGAAATATTCATAATAAAACATTAATACAAGATACAAGTGTGATTCACAGATTTAAGGATATACTTTTCCTTAACTTGTTATGGTTGCAATCCCACTATCGGGATAAGCATCATCAACAACCGCTGAATAGCATAGCGCTACATACAAATATGACTATAAATATTTATATTCATGAAATCACAAGTGCAATATAGGAAAACACAGCTTAGCCTTTTGTTAATCCAGGTGTCATGTCAGATTTTGAAATTATGCTTTACAGCGAAAGCAATCCAAGCGTTTGTGTGAGTTTATCGATCGCACGATAAAACATTACGTACACTTAGCATCAGGCAGCTCGGTCACGAAAATCATAAAAGCAATCAAATTAATTGTTTACCTTTGATGATCTTTGGATGTTTTCACTCACGAGACTCCCAGTTACACAACAAATGTTCAGTTTGTTCCATAAATATGATTTTTATATCCAAAATACCTCCGTTTGTTTGTTGCGTTATGTTCAGAAATCCACAGTAAAGAGCGGTCACGACAACGCAGATGATAATTCCAAATAATATCCATAATGTCCACAGAAATATGTAAAAGTTTTTTTATAATCAATCCTCAGGTTGTTTTTAAAATATATAAATGATAATATATCAACCACAAATGTCTTTCACAGTAGGAGAGGGGAAGACCATGGCTGTCCAAATTCTGTTGCGCAAGCAAAACTCATGTGACCACTTGACGCAATGTTATCGTTCTGGCTAATTTTTCAAAATAAAAGCCTGAAACTATGTCTGAAGACTGTTGACACCTTGAGGAAGCAATAGGAAAAGGAATCTGGTTCATATCCCTTTAAATCCAGCAAAGGGAGGCTATGGAACATGATTTTCAAAATAGAAGCCACTTCCGGTTTTGATTTCCCTCAGGGTTTCGTCTGCAATATCAGTTCTATTATACTCACAGACAATATTTTGACAGTTTTGGAAACTTTTTGGTTTTCTATCCAATACTAATAATAATATGCATATATTAGCAACTGAGACTGAGGAGCTGGTCATTTACAATGGACACCTTTTCATCCAAGCTACTCAATACTGCCCCTGCAGCCATATGAAGTTAATGCAACCGCTGTGTCAGATTTGTTTTTTACTTTACGGAAAAAGAAAACCATGCGATAATCTGAGAAAGGCACTCAGACGACATACACAACCCAAGAATATAGCCGCCATGTTGGAGTCAACATAAGTCAGAAATAGCATTGTTTTTCAGTGGCAGGGACTGGGAGACCAGTCAGGATCAAGGGAAAGATGAACGGAGCAAAGTACAGAGAGATCCTTGTTGAAAACCAACTCGAGAGCGCTCAGGACCTCAGACTGGGGTGAAGGTCCACCTTCAACAGGACAACGACCCTCAGCACACTGCCAGGACAATACAGGAGTGGCTTCGGAACAAGTCTCTGAATGTCCTTTAGTTGCCCAGCCAGAGCCTGGACTTGAACCCGATTAAATCTCTGGAGAGACCTGAAAATAGCTTTGAAGCAACGCTCCCCATCCAACCTGACAGAGCTTAAGAAGAATTGGAGAAGCTCCCCAAATACAGGGGTACCAAGTGTCATGAACGTCCTGTGAGAATCACAAAGGGTCAGATCAGCTTGGCAATGGCTGATAACCAGACCCTCACCCAAACGCAAAGGGGGGAGAGAACTGTGGGGTTTTGACACCTCCACACCCGGTCGTAACTTTAAGCAGGAGAGAACTATCTACCCTTTAGTATCAACCAAAGGAATGTCTTTGTCGTGAGAGACTTTTGTCGGCCCAAAACTCTAATGTCCAAAAGGTTAATAATGGAACAATATTTCTAACGTAACGTTGTGGGAAATGGTCAGTGGAGAGATGTAGAAAACTGATGTTAAATTGTTTTTCATTGTGTGATGTTATTAAAAACTGTATGGACCAAATACTATAACTTGGAAAGTATAGCCCCTTCTTCTGTAAGGTTTTCATCCAACATGAAATGTTTTATTTCTGTTAAGATAGGAATGTGTTATAAATTCTTTGCACATTAAGTAGCCACACCCTGAGTGAGGTCAGAGAGCTTGTCAGACGGACGGAGCCGTCCCCTTTGATGAGAGTGCATAAAAAGCATTGCCAACAAAATCAACATTAGAGTAGGAAACGTGAGACAAGAGCTACATGTTTTAAATGGTTACAACTCTAAACTTCAACACAAGGTGAAGAAATAAACTCACCTTCCTTTAGACCAGAGAGACGAAGAGCTGCAGCTCATGTACATCTTGGTCCGCATCCTGAATACCAACACGAGGAAGAAGCGAGAAGCTCACCTCAGACAATCACTGGTACAACTGATTAGCTGGCTTAAGTCAGATATCGAGAAAAGTGAATCTAAGTGAGACTATCCTACTACGCTCAACATCAATGGGAACTGTCGACATGGCTGGTTATCTTTCAGAGTTAACAGTAGAAGACTGGAAAGGGGAGACTCCTTTCGGACAATCAGAGCCATACAGCTGGAATGCCAACAACCTTCCAAAGAAGGGCTGTTCCGACAGAAATAAAACTCACGTAAATATATTCATGATTTCTTATTCCAAACGGTCGGCAGTTCGTGCGCAAATATGATTAACTGTGAGAATAATTCTGAAATGTCTCGACAATAAGTGTGCTTTTTTCTCTCTGTCTCGCTCTTCCACCCTCTCCATCTATGTTGTAAAACAAACAAGCTGTCATATTTTGTCAGTCCACTAGGGACCATTGTCTCATGTAAAGGGTGTAAGTGTATTCTGTGTTATTATTTAGTTAGCTAGTAAATAATTTGTGTAGTACTGAATAATGAGCAAGGATGGGGTTTTTGCAGATCCAAGAAGGTTGCGACTGGTCAGAATTGTTTTAATTTAAATTGTACCTTTATTTAACTAAGTCAGTTAAGAACAAATTCCTATTTACAATGACGCCCTATGATGATTCTATAAGCAATGCAGACGTAGAAGTACGGTGGCTAGGAAAAACTCCCTAGAAAGGCCAGAATCTAGGAATAAACCTAGAGAGGAACCAGGCTATGAGGAGTGGCCAGTCCTCTTCTGGTTGTGCCGGGTAGAAATTATAACAGAACATGGCCAAGATGTTCAAACGTTCATAGATGACCAGCAGAGTCAAATAATAATAATCACAGTGGTTGTCGAGGGTACAATACAGATATGCGTCTGTTGGTCACAGATATCTGGTGTGACCACCATTTGCCTCATGCAGCGTGACAAATCTCCTTCTCATAGAGTTGATCAGGCTGTTGATTGTGGCCTATGGAATGTGGAGGTGGGGTTATGGTATAAGCTACGGACAACGAACACAATTGCATTTGATAGGTTGCTATTTGAATTTGCCCAGCGACAGCCCTGAAACCTGAAGGATCTGGAGAAGGTCTATATGGAGGAGTGAGCCAAAATCCCTGCTGCAGTGTGTGCAAACCTGGTCAAGAATTACAAGAAACATATGATCTCTGTAATTGCAAACAAAGGTTTCTGTACCAAATATTAAGTTCTGCTTTTCTGATGTATCAAATACTTATGTCATGCAATAAAATGCAAATTAAATTACTTAAAATCATACAATGTGATTTTCTGGATTTTTGTTTTAGATTCCGTCTCTCACAATTGAAGTGTACCTATGATAAAAGATTAGACATCTACATGCTTTGTAAGTAGGAAAACCTGCAAAATCGGCAGTGTATCAAATACTTGTTCTCCCCACTGTATGTGGATTGTGTTGTCTGACAAAACTGCCCATTTTAGAGTGGCATTTTATTGTTCCCAGCACAAGGTGCATCTGTCTAATGATCATGTTATTTAATTAGCTTCTTGATATGCAACACCTGTCAGGTGGATGGATCTCTTCGCAAAAGAAAAATGCTCAGGGATGTAAACACATTTGTGCACAAGAGAGAAATAAGCTTTTTGTTAGTTTGGAACATTTCTGAGATTTTTCAGATCATGAAACATGGGACCAACACTTTACATGTTATATTTATATTTTTGTTCAGTGTAGTAACTACCATTTACCCAATCAATTAACAACAACCAGTGAACACACTGACCATGTCATGGGAGTAGGGGACCCCCAGGTAGTGGTCAAAGCCCTGTTGGGTGGGCAGGTACATCCCGTTCTCCCCCACGCCCAGGTGCCATTTCCCCATGGCTGCCGTGGCGTAGCCCAGGGGCTTTAGCATCTCCGCTATGGTGGTCTCGTTCAGCGGTAGACCCCCGCGGGAACCAGGGTAGAACACCCCCGGGTACACCCCTGACCGGGTCTGGTAGCGCCCTGTCAGCAAAGACGCCCTGATGGGAAAAGACAACCATCATTTAATTTATTTAAAACATTGATACAAGTGGTTGATGAACACAAAATAGATGTTGTGCTATGGATAGGATAGGTCTATATCGAAATGTTTCTTACAGAAGAAATATGGAAAGCATATGCATAACCATGAATTGAAAGGGAACAGTTTTGAGATTATGGAAAAATTATTAGACTAAAAACTGAGGACAACTGTTCGCATGATACAAGACTGAATCCAAACATTACACTGTTGATTTTATGTGCATTTTACATTTACTGTACTTTTCACTGCATTTGTTGATAACGAAATCTGAAAATACTCTTGATACATTCTGTAACATAATAAGAATATTCTTGGAAAACTTGGGACAAAACAAAACAATGACAAGGGGTTTGAGTGAAAGGTTTAACTGGTGTTTTCAAGTTGCCAAACACACCTCTCCAAAGTGTTCACAGTTCATAAGTAATTTCAGTGCACTTTTATGACAAAGAAGATTCTAACAAGAACAGTACTCTTAAGAGCCCTCCTAGCTGTGCTGTTGAGGAACTAGAGCAAGAAGACTTGTACTGTTTGTTTGGAACACAGCCCCGCATCCACACCTTCACACAATTACAGTAGTTCTTTAAGCACTCCAAAAACGGTTCATTATAAATCGCAATCTGGGTCAGGTGGGCATATTATAATTTTTTAATATGATCTTAGCGTTAGGCTTTCAGAGAAGCAGATTGTAATTTTGGTGTGCATAGAACGGAGTCATGAGTGTGTTTAGATGAGTGGTCTGCGGCAATACAACAGGACAACCCAGGGTATAAAGCCATGCCATCTTGTAACTGTACATCAAACATAGGGATCATAAATGTTGACATGAGTTTTATGATATGGATATCTGAAAAGCACATTTGGACTAACGGGTGTTTGGCTTGCTTGTATGGCATAAAAGCGGTATTTATTATTGTCTCATCTTTTAAAATACATTTTAGGGGCCTCCCGAGTGGCTCAGCGGTCTAAGTCACTGCATCACTACAGACCTGGGTTTGATCACGGGCTGTATCACCATCGGACGGCGCACAATTGGCCCAGCGTCGTCTGGGTTAGGGGAGGATTTGGCCGGGGGATCAAACCCGGATTTGGCCACTCATCAAGCTCTAGCAACTCGTGGTGGGCCGGGTGCCTGCAGGCTGACATCGGTCGTCAGGTGAACGGTGTTTCCTCCGACACATTGGTGTTCGGCTGGCTTCCGGGTTAAGCAGGTAGGTGTTAAGAAGTGCAGTTTCGGAGGACGCATGACTCGACCTTCATCTCCCGAGCCTGTTGGGGAGTTGCATCAATGAGACCAGATCAAAATTGGGGAGACATTTTACAAAAAATGTATAATACATTTAGTCCTCATAAATTACAGCATTTCCCAAAAGATGGGGAGTGTCGCTGCACAGCTATTCTCAGGTCTCTCCAGAGATGTTCGATCGGTTTCAAGTCTGGGCTCTGGCAGGGCCACTCAAGGACATTCAGAGACTTGTTCCAAAGCCACTCCTGCGTTGTCTTGGCTGTGTGCTTAGCGTCGTTGTCCTGTTACAAGATGAACCTTTGCACAAGTCAGAGGTCCTGAGTGCTCTGGAGCAGGTTTTCATCAAGGATCTCTCTGTACTTTGCACCGTTCATCTTTCCCTTGATCCTCACTAGTCAACCAGTCGGTGCCACGAAAAACATCCCCACAGCATGCTACTGCAACCATCATGCTACACCATAGGGATGGTGACAGGTTTCCTCCTGACGTGACACTTGGCATTCAGGCCAAAGAGTTCTATCTTGATTTCATCAAACCAGAGAATATTCTTTTTCATGGTCTGAGAGTCATTTAGCTGCCTTTCGGCAAACTCCAAGAAGACTGTAATTTGCCTTTTACTGAGGAGTGGCTTCCCTGGCTACTCTGCCATAAAGGCCTGATTGGTGGAGTGATGCAGAGATGGTTGTCCTTCTGGAAGGTACTCCAATCTCCACAGAGGAACTCTCGAGCTCTGTCAGAGTAACCATTGGGTTCTTGTTCACCTCCCTGACCAAGGCCCTTTTCCCCCGATTACTTAGTTTGGCCGGGCGGCTAGCTCAAGTAAGAGTCTTGTTGGTTTTTGGTACCCTACACCCAGATCTGTGCTTCGACACAAACCTGTCTTGGAGCTCTACAGACAATTACTTCGACCTCATTCCTTGGTTTTCGCTCTGACATGCACTGTCAATATAGACTAGAGGTCGACCGATTATGATATTTCAACGCCGATACCAGTTATTGGAGGACCAAAATAAGCAGATACGATTAATTGGCCGATATCTATATCTATATATATATATATATATCTATATCTATATCTATATATAGATATCTATATCTATATATCTATATATATATATATATTTGTAATAATGACAACTACAACAATACTGAGTGAAAAATGAACACTTTTATTTTAACTTATTATAATACATCTATAAAATCAATTTAGTCTCAAATAAATAATGAAACATGTTAAATTTGGTTTAAATAATGCAGAAACACAGTGTTGGAAAAGAGAGTAAAAGTGCAATATGTGCCATGCCATCTAGCGTTTAAGTTCCCTGCTCAGAACATGAGAGCTTATGAAAACTGGGGGTTCCTTTTAACATGAGTCTTCAATATTCCCAGGTAAGTTTTAAGTTGTAGTTATTATAGGGCTATTTCTCTCTATACCATTTGTATTTCATATACCTTTGACTATTGGATGTTCTAATTGGTACTTTAGTATTGCCAGCCTAATCTCGGGAGTTGATAGGCTTGAAGTCATAAACAATGCAAACGCAAATGCACAAAAGTGCTGTTTGAATGAATGCTTACGAGCCTGCTGCTGCCTACCACTGCTCAGTCAGACTGCGCTATCAAATCATAGACTTAATTATAATATAATAACACACAGAAATACGAGCCTTAGGTCATTAATATGGTCGAATCCGGAAACTCTCATTTAGAAAACAAAACGTTTATTCTTTCAGTCAATTCCGGAACCATTCCATATTTTATCTAACTGGTGGCATCCATAAGTCTAAATATTGCTGTTACATTGCAAAACCTTCAAATGTTATGTCATAATTATGAAAATTCTGGCAAATTGGTTCGCAACGAGCCAGGCGGCCCAAACTGTTGCATAATAGTGATTAAGTTAAGATTGATTGTTTTTTATGAGATTAGTTTAATGCTAGCTAGCACTTTACCTTGGCTCCTTGCTGCACTCGCATAACAGGTAGTCGATCTGCCACGCAGTTGCCTCGTGGAGTGCAATGTAATCGGCCATAATCGGTGTCCAACAATGCCGATTACATTTGTCATTATGGGGTATTGTGTGTAGATTCATGAAAAAAAATATTTAATCAATTTTAGAATTAGGCTGTAATGTAACAAAATGTGGAAAAGGGAAGGGGTCTGAATACTTTCCGAATGCACTGAATTTTGTATTATCTATTATAGACCTGTATCGGTTAGTGATATGACGCTATTTGCCCACAGCATGCATTTTTTGACAACTCAATGTCTAAAGAATCTGTTCTTCTGCAATATGAACACAGAATATTTTCTACTATTATTGTGGCAATTTGACACAATTACAATCATGGTCTTGAATTGGACTCGTCTGGTCTCGGTCTCGGATTTGCTCAGGTCTTAAATCAGTCTCGCTTTAGGTTGTCTTAAACAATGCTATCTGCACTGACTCGAGATCAAAGCGAGCCTAGCTGCGTTTGTACATTTGTTGATAATATTTACCCAGTTAAAGCACATTTTTGGTCAGCAATGAAAATCCTGGAAAAGCCAAGGTGTGTGCATCACCTGCGTGTTTGTGCCAGTGGTCCATTGCTGGGGGGGGGGTCCTAAAATAACTTTACTGGCACTCGTGTATAACCGCAAACACGCAGTTGACGAAACAAATGCTCCATACTCTGGTTGTAAAACTGTCTCTCAAGCGCTCAAAATTGGCTAGGATTCTCCTCTATTCAATACTGGCTATGCAATTCTGACAAAGTCAACAACAAAAAAGTTATTACAGTAGCCTAACAAGTAACTCCTATGCTGTCAAGATCTCCTGTGAACACTTAATATTTTAACCTTACAAATAGATAAACATCTTAGTTAGCTACCTTAGCCATTTGCACCCTGGTTCATTGAATGAGAGAATCATTTTTCAAAGACATAACAAGTATTTGGTTGTAACTGTAATGTTGCAGGGTGACCAATCCTCTTCCCAGAGAGTCCAGGGGAGCTACTTGATATGCAGGAGTTTGCTCCAGCTGGGTTGGCTAAAAAGCCTGCAAACAAGGAAAAACTTGTTCCAAGGATCAGGCAAAGCTCATTTTCCAGTTTATAAGAGTTTTATTCAAGCAATTGCCAGGAAGTTCCCTCTCAGGATAAAGCTAAATCTTTATTTACACTTCATCTACACAAAGAGCTGTTTACCCCACAAAGAAGGAGGAACGCTTACAAAAGAGATAAGGGGTAATTGGCTCCATTCCCCTAGAAGAATAGTCAAAACAAGAACAGGTTCTAACCAGTTCTCACAGACTGTCTCTAAGATCAATGTGCAGAGGAACAAGGATAGATAAGTACATGAAGGCAGAATAATGTGACTAGGCATACGGAGAGATAATAATAAAAGTAAAATAAAGAACAATGTAGCAGCAACCAATGAGGAGTGCAAAAGGGTGTGCATATGAGTGTGCATGTATGTGTGTTTCTGTTGTGTAGGTATGCGTGTGTGTGTGTGTGTGTGTATACAGTGCCTTTGGAAGGTATTCAGACCCCTTGACTTTTTCCAAATGTAGTGTAGTGTATGAGAATGTGTGAGGGTTTTGTGTGTGAGTGACAGTGTAGTGTGTGAGTGAATATATGGTGTGCATTTAAGTCTCGTGAGGGTGCGTAGGGTCAGGGCAAGATAGAGTCACAGTACAGATAGTTTGGGTAGCATTAATTGACTAATTAGCAGTCTGGCTATTTAGCAGTATTATGACTTGGGGGTAGAAGCTGTCTCAGGTAGAGGTCGACCGATTATGATTTTTCAACGTCGATACCGATTATTGGAGGACCAAAAAAAAAACGATACCAATTAATAGGCCGATTTTTTAAAATGTATTTGTAATAATGACAATTACAACAATACTGAATGAACACTTATTTTAACTTAATATAATACATCAATAAAATCAATTTAGCCACAAATAAATAATGAAACATGTTCAATTTGGTTTAAATAATGCAAAAACAAAGTGTTGGAGAAGAAAGTAAAAGTGCAATATGTGCCATGTAAGAAAGCTAACGTTTAAGTTCCTTGCTCAGAACATGAGAACATATGAAAGCTGGTGGTTCCTTTTAACATGAGTCTTCAATATTCACAGGTAAGAAGTTTTAGGTTGTAGTTATTATAGGAATTATAGGACTATTTCTCTCTATACCATTTGTATTTCATATACCTTTGACTATTGGATGTTCTTATAGGCACTTTAGTATTGCCAGTGTAACAGTATAGCTTCCGTACCTCTCCTCGCTCCTACCTGGGCTCGAACCAGGAACACATCGACAACAGACACCCTCGAAGCAGCATTACCCATGCAGAGCAAGGGGAACAACTACTCCAAGTCTCAGAGCGAGTGACGTTTGAAAAGCTATTAGCGCGCACCCCGCTAACTAGCTAGCCATTTCACATTGGTTACACCAGCCTAATCTCGGGAGTTGATAGGCTTGAAGTCATAAACAGCGCAATGCTTGAAGCATTGCGAAGAGCTGCTGGAAAAACGCACAAAAGTGCTGTTTGAATGAATGCTTACGAACCTGCTGGTGCCTACCATCGCTCAGTCAGACTGCTCTATCAAATCATAGACTTAATTATAACATAATAACACACAGAAATACGAGCCTTAGGTCATTAATATGGTCAAATCCGGAAACTATCATCCCGAAAACAAAACATTTATTATTTGTGAAATACAGAACCGTTACGTATTTTATCTAACAGGTGCCATCCATATGTCTAAATATTGCTGTTATATTGCACAACCTTCAATGTTATGTCATAATTAAGTAAAATTCTGGCAAATTAGTTCACAACGAGCCAGGCGGCCCAAACTGTTGCATATACCCTGACTCTGCGTGTAATGAACGCAAGAGAAGTGACACAATTTCACCTGCCTGCTAACCTGGATTTCTTTTAGCTAAATATGCAGGTTTAAAAATATATACTTCTGTGTATTGATTTTAAGAAAGGCATTGATGTTTATGGTTAGGTACAGTCATGCAACGATTGTGCGTTTTTCGCAAATGCGCTTTTGTTAAATCATCTCCTGTTTGGCAAAGTTGGCTGTCTTTGTTAGGAAGAAATAGTCTTCACACAGTTCGCAACGAGCCAGGTGGCCCAAACTGCTGTATATACCCGGACTCTGTTGCAAGAGAAGTGACACCATTTCCCTAGTTAAAATAAATCCATATTAGCAGGCAATATTAACTAAATATGCAGGTTTAAAAATAAATACTTGTGTATTGATTTTAAGAAAGGCATTGATGTTTATGGTTATGTACACGTTGGAGCAACTACACTCCTTTTTCGTGAATGCGCACCGCATCGATCATTTGCAATGCAGGACACACTAGATAAACTAGTAAAATCATCAATCACGTGTAGTTAACTAGTGATTATGATTGATTGATTGTTTTTTATGAGATAAGTTTAATGCTAGCTAGAAACTTACCTTGGCTTCGTACTGCATTCGTGCAACAGGCAGGCTCCTCGTGGAGTGCACTGTAAGGCAGGTGGTTAGAGCGTTGGACTAGTTAACTGTAAGGTTGCAAGGTTGAATCCCCGAGCTGACAAGGTAAAAATCTGTCGTTCTGCCCCTGAACAAGGCAGTTCCCTGACCGTTCCTAGGCTGTCAGTGAAAATAAGAATGTGTTCTTAACTGACTTGCCTAAAATATAAATATATATTTTTTAAATAAATAAATAAAATCTGCCAAATCGGTGTCGTAAAATACCGATTTCCGATTGTTATGAAAACATGAAATCAGCCCTAATTAATCGGCCATTCCAATTAATCGGTCAACCTCTAGTCTTGGGGCCTGTTGGTTCGAGAGCTGATGTTCCGGTACCATTTGCCGGATGGTAGCAGAGTGAACAGTCTATGGCTTGGATGGCTGGATTCTTTCCCTTGACACCACCTGATAGAGGTCATGGATGGCAGGGTGCTTGGCCCCAGTGATGTACTGGGCTGTCTGCACCACTATTTGTAGCGCTGGCATTCAAGGGTGGTGCAATTTCCATACCAAGCTGTGATGCAGCCAGTCTCAATGGTGCAGCTGTATAATATCCTTTTGAGGATCCGAGGGACCATGCCAAGTCTTTTCAGCCTAATTATTATGTGTATATAATTTCAAACTTTACAAATGTTTTTCTTACTACTTGTTGGGTGATAAATGCATATTGCACTGTTGAGGATAGCTTGAAAGTAAGCATTTCACTGTACCTTTCACACCCTGTATCCCAGCAAAACTCAACTGGCGGACCGCGGTCCGGGTCCACACCCAGAGAAGGGTCAATCCAGGCAACAACGCATTTTGTTATATAAAAAAGTCAATACATAGTTTTTTAGACAGCTTTAAAAAAAATCTACTGGGCACAGCGGCCTCTTTAACTAACAAACTCTCTTTCTCATGCGCTCTCTCTCGAAGCAACGCCCACCTCTACTAGTGCCCCGTCTAATCCAATCATGTGGTTATATGCAAATACAAAAGGTTGCATCCTACCCAATCACAAATATCCTCTGTGAAACCCTGGGACAAGCAGTCAGAAAGAAACAAAGATTTGACCGCAGTTCAACTGTAAATATCACAGATAGGAGCTTAGTTACCAGAAGGTAGTTAATATGGCTAAACGAGTGGACGGAACAGTATGTGTTCATTCTCCTTGCAACTAGCACAAAACCAATGTGCCTGATATGCAGCGAGTCCGTAGCTCTCGTGAAAAGTGCCCATGTTAAGCGCAATTATAACACCAGGCATAGTCAATTCGATTAGACATATACCCTGAACATGGAGGTGAGAACAATCCAGATGAACAAACTCAAATCCCAATATGAGAGTTCCACCAATATGAGAGTTCCATCCTTGTCAATTCCCTGATAGCCCAATAACGTGCAACGGAGTGTTCACTGAGGATAGCCTGGGTTTTTGGGAAAACAAAAAACAAAACATTTTCAGACGCTGAGATGGTAAAATAATGCATGTGTGACGTTTTTGACACCTTGCTTGAAGGTAAACAAAAAGATGAGCTCAGGGAAAAGATCAAACAGATCCCACATCAATGAGGCCCAACTGAAATATTAGCTGAAGATTTACCTTCACAAATTGATGAGGCCATTGAGAATGCACCATGCATTTCATTAGCTGTGGATGAATCAACTGATAATACTGATAATGCCCAGCTTCTGGTGTTTGTCAGATTTTATAACGAAACCAAGAAAGAATTCTTGAGGAGCTGTTGGGCTTAACACATCTAGAAGCACCAACATGGTGAGAGGATATCCATGAGGCCATCAAAGGGATGCTGACAAGAAGGGGGATAGATCTGAAGTCATCACAGATGGAGCTCCAGCCATGATGGGAAGAGGGAGGTGACTGGTGCACATTTGAAAGAGGACCACCCTGACCTGACATCATATCACTGCATCAATCTGTCCTGTGTGCCAGTCTGGGAAAAGAGTATTCTGAGGTCATGACAACAATGATGAAACTGATCAACTTTTTGAGAACAACTTCATCCCTACAACACTGCCATTCTGACAGAGACCAATGCCAGTTGATGACTTACTACTGCACAACAATATCAGATGGCTCAGCAAAGGCAGGGTTTTTGAACGCTTTTGAGCCATTCAGGTATAAATCAAAGCTTTCTTATCAGAGCAAAAGTGTGATATGGCAACTAAGTTTCCTGAGTTTTTGGAAGATGAGAAGATGGAAACAGTGGAATATTTGACAGACATTACATCACACCTCAATGTTAAGCTGCAGGGACGGGACAACACTGTGTGTGATATGATAACAGCAGTCTGAGCTTTCCAAAAGAAATTTGAGCTTTTCAAGAATGATCTCCAAGGAGAACTTGTCCACTTCCCCAGTCTTCTGAGGTGTTCTGAGATGTTCCCAATGATCTCCAAGGAGAACTTGTCCACTTCCCCAGTCTTCTGAGGTGTTCTGAGATGTTCCCAACCATGTTGATTTCATCCAGAAATTGATGGATAACTTTAAGGCTCACTTTGATGACTTCACTGTTGGAAGAGAACTGCTGCTGCTAATCCAGAAACCCTTCTTGGTCACAAAGAAGCTAAAAGCTAAAAAAAATCTTCAGATGGGTAGGTGTTGCATCACCGCAAATGGGGTTGCAAGAAGATGTGGCTTTGAAGGAGCAGGCTGGTGATTGTGACCCTGTCACTTTCTGGGGAAAGATGGTGCCTGCAATTGATGTCCCTGTTCTCAAGAAACTGGCACTATACATCCTGACCAGAAAGTATAATTTCTCTCATTAACGCAGGGCAATGCCCAGAGTGACATATATACGTGATTATAAACTCGGTGGTTTAAGCCCTGAATGCTGATTGGCTGACAGCCGTGCTATATCAGACCGTATACCATGGGTATGACCAAACATGTATTATTTCCTAGAGGTCGACCGATTAATCGGCATGGTCGATTCATTAGAGCCGATTTCAAGTTTTCATAACAATCGGTAATCTGCGTTTTTGGATGCCGATTATGGCCGATTACATTGCACTCCACGAGGAGACTGGTGGTTGATGATATTACTAGTTTATCTAGCTTGTCCTGCGTTGCATATAATCAATGCGGTGCCTGTTAATTTATCATCAAATCACAGCCTACTTCGCCAAACGGGTGACGATTTAACAAGCGCATTCGCAAAAAAAGCACTGTCGTTGCATTGATGTTTATGGTTAGGTCCACATTGGTGCCTTTCTTAAAATCAATTCACAAGTACATTTTTTAAACTGTGTATGTAGTTAATATTGCCTGCTAACATGAATTTATTTTAAAACTAGTTAGGGATAGGCGGGACGCAAATGTCTCAACTGGCCAATTGCCAGGGAAAATGCAGAGCGCCAGATTCAAATAAAATACTATAAAATTCAAACTTTCATTAAATCACACATGTAAGATACTCAATTAAAGCTACACTCGTTGTGAATCCAGCCAACATGTCAGATTTTAAAAATGCTTTTTGGCGAAAGCATAAGAAGCTATTATCTGATGATAGCACGAGCAGTAAACAAAGGGGTTAGCATATTTCAACCCTGCAGGTGCTACATAAAACGCTGAAATAAAATATAAAACATGCAATACCTTTGACGAGCTTCTTTGTTGGCACTCCAATATGTCCCATAAACATCACAATTGGTCCTTTTGTTCGATTAATTCAGTCCATATTTATCCAAAATGTCCATTTATAAAGCGCGTTTGATCCAGAAAAAAACAGCTTACAAAAAACTCAACGTCACTACAAAATATTTCAAAAGTTGCCTATAAACTTTGCCAAAATATTTCAAACTACTTTTGTAATACAACTTCAGGTATTTTTAAACGTTAATAATCTATAAAATTGTAGATGGGGCAATCTGTGTTCAATACAGGAATGAAAACAAACCAGCGCCACTTTTCACGTCTTGCGCAACTCTCAACAGTGTACCCAGTTCCTGGTTGGCCTACTTCTTCATTGTACAAAGGAATAACCTCAACCAAATTCCAAAGACTGGTGATATCCAGTGGAAGCGGTAGGAACTGAAAACAGGTTCCTAAGAAATATCCCTTGGCAATGACAGGCAGTGAACAGAGAGAGGCAAAATATATATATATATTCTAAAACAGTTAGTCCTCGGGGTTTTGCCTGCTACATAAGTTCTGTTATACTCACAGACATGATTCAAACAGTTTTAGAAGCTTCAGTGTTTTCTATCCAAATCTATGAATAATATGCATATCTTATATTCTTGGCATGAGTAGCAGGAAGTTGAAATTGGGCACGCTATTTATCCAAAAGTGAAAATTCTGCCCCCTCGCCCCAAGAGGTTCTAGGGAAATTGTGTCACTTCTCTTGTGATCTGTGCAAACAGAGTCAGGGTACATGCATGCGAACTGCGTGAAGACCATTTCTTCCTAAAAAAAACTAATTGATTTACCAGAATTGTACATAATTATGATGTAAAATAGAAGGTTGTGCAATTTAACAGCAATATTTAGACTTAGGGTTGCCGCCCGTTCGATAAAATTACAGAACGGTTCCGTATTTCACTGAAAGAATAAACGTTTTGTTTTTGAAATTATAGTTTCTGGATTTGACCATATTAATGACCCAAGGCTCGTATTTCTGTTTGTTTATTATATTATTATTAAGTCTATGATTTGATATTTGATAGAGCAGCCTGACTGAGCGGTGGTAGGCAGCACAGCTCATCGCTGTGCTTCCAACATTGCGCTGTTTATGACTTCAAGCCTATCAACACCCAAGATTAGGCTGGCAATACTATTGTGCCTATAAGAACATCCAATAGTCAAATGTATATGAAATGCAAATGGTATAGAGAGAAATAATCCTATAATAACTACAACCTAAAACTACTTAACTGGGGATATTGAAGACTCATGTTAAAAGGAACGACCAGGTTTCATATGTTCTCATGTTCTGAGCAAGGAACTGAAACGTTAGCTTTCTTTGCATGGCACATATTGCACTTTTACTCTCTTTTCCAATACTGTGTTTTTGCATTATTTCAACCAAATTGAACATGTTTCATTATTTATTTGAGACTAAATTTATTTTATTGATGTATTATATGTAGTTAAAATAAGTGTTCATTCAATGTTGTTGTAATTGTCATCATTACAAATATATAAATAAATAAGTCTGCTTTTTTTGGTCCTCTAATAATCGGTATCGGTGTTGAAAAATCAAAAACAGTCGACCTCTATTTTTTACACCTTTAATTACAGATTATACTGGCAATAAGGCACCTCAGAGGTTTGTGGTATATGGCCAATATACCACGGCTGTATCCGGGCACTCCGCATTGTGTCTCGCCGAAGTGCTTTATTGCTTAATTATTGCATGGCCCACAGTGAAGTTCTGAGCATTCAGATGATTATTTAGGTTAAACTCTTTTGTTCTCCAGAAAACATGCACTTGATTTAATTTTATTCAAGGCTCATGTACAATGGTTCACAGTGAACCTTTTGCATAGATGATTATGCAACCACTTTTCATCTTGCGCAGTTGATGAAATATTGCACATCTTTACATTCGAAAGAAGTTGTATTTCATTCACATTTTAGTGTAATTTAATGTACATTTTATATAACAACATGTTTCCTAAGTCGTAGACGACTATGTTTGTTACTACGCTGTATCACAGCGCCGATAAAGTACGATATCCATCCGGACTTTTGCCACCTAGGAAATGTGTCACTGGACCTTCTCAAATAGTAGCTGAGTATCCCTGCACGTCCTGTGCACGTGACCAATATTTTGATTTTTTTTTTTCACTGCCCACCTCACTCACCCCTAAACTGTAGAGTTGTTCCTCATATATACCCCACAGCCTCCTGATTTTGATAAGGATATTAGCTATTGTTACTGCAATATGTTGCTAGTTAGTTACTACCTGGAGGGGCTGCAGACGGGACTGGTGCAGTAGAAGTCAGTGAATCTCAGTCCGTCGGCCGCCAATCGGTCCAGGTTGGGCGTGAGCGAGGTTGGATGACCGTAGCATCCTAGGTCGCCGAACCCCAGGTCGTCCGCGAACAGGAGGATGAAATTCGAGGGAGGGGAGCCCGAGCAGCTCGTAACAAGCAGGTACAGTAAGGTGTTGAGAGATAGAAAATGGCCCATTCTGACTGACTGTTGCAACAAGCAGAAGTTAGTCATGAAAAGGAAAAATGCTTAACGTTAGCTAACGTTTAAAGCTACTTCGCTTTTAAAAAGTGTTCAAGGTCAAGGCCTAACGATTTAAATAAATTGCTCTACGTGTTCACGTATTCTCCAATGTTATGTAATATTCCCTGTATCGTTGAGATAATAGCTGCGAGAGTTTGCTACACTACACAACTGACGCAACATAAAAAAATCATGTGATTACCGAGACACAGTTGGCGCATTTGAATGTCGTCAGCAGAGTTTTGGAAATGAAAAAGTCCGTGGTCTACCACAAGGGGTCACTACATCACCATGTTTTGCTTGGCCGTGGCAGGTTTCCCCATCACCCCATCCTACTCTAAGTTTGCTTTGAAGATTCTTACATTGACTCATTAAACTCCTGTCAACTGGTCTATGTGACACCTACTGCCTTCACTATCCCTCTGTTGATGAGAAACCTTCACTGGTCTTGGTGGCTCTACTACTGTTGCTTCTTCCCCGCTACCTGTTCCTTCCAAATTTTCTCACCACCTCCAGATAGGACACTCCTTACCCTTGCCACCTCATTCCCCTTCACCAGGGCACTCCAAGAGTTCAGGAGCATGTTTCCAGATTTTCCTGGAGACGTTTAAACAGATTTCCCAAGTAGCATTCATCCAAAACCCTGACTCCAACCAAAAACAAGTCTAGTGTTTTCTATTTTCCCAACATATCTTTACTTATCGTTTCCCTTTTTCTTCGCCACTGTAGCCCACTCACTCACTTTCTGTACTATTAGCTTCACCAGACTCACTAGCAGTTTCAAACAAAACCTCAGTTTCCGTCAATGAACATGTACATCACTTTTATGCTAGCCACTAAATGGGTTGAGAGTTTTGGCTAACCTTACCGGCTTAGCCTTACCGGCTAACCTTACCGGCTAACTTTACCAGCTAACCTTACCAGCTAATAGTGTTCCTTCAGTCCTATGTTCCCTCAGTAGCCACTGAACCAATTTCAATAACAATTGGCACAAATGCTTATTGTCCAAATCATTTGTATTGTAATCAAATTTTGGCCTTGTTTGGGGACGGGGATCACTAGAATTATTCCCAATGTGCGTTGCAAGTGTTCATTTTCACATAACATTTTGGTCATTTAGCAGACAGTTTTTATCACACCTTTAATGGCATCAGACTTCTGACACCAATGCAGTAAATTTGAGTTGATAGGGGGCCACAAAATGTTGAACCGGTATATGAAAGTATTTAGTATTTTGAAATTGTGTAACTTACTCAATCATTGCATTGCAGTTCAGGCCAGGGAGATAAAAATGACAAAATTCTCAAAAGTAATTGAAATACGCATTTCAAAAATATGTATCAGAAATACTACCCATCTTTGTTCCATCATGCAACAACAATGGCTCAACTAACCAAAATACATACATCATGGGTGTCAACATATAAGCTATGTAAGATATTTGTTTCCTGACTCCTGGTTTATAACATAGAACTGAGAGAACATAGAACTGAGGGAACTTATAAGGCTGAGGGAACATAGGGCTGAGGGAGGGAACATAGGGCTAATGGAACAGGTCTGAGGAACATAGGGCTGCGGGAGGGAACATAGGGCTGAGGGAGGGAACATAGGGCTGAGGGAGGGAACATAGGGCTGAGGGAGGGAACATAGGGCTGAGGGAGGGAACATAGGGCTAAGTGAACAGGTCTGAGGAACATAGGGCTAAGGGAGGGAACATAGGGCTGAGGGAGGGAACATAGGGCTAAGGGAGAGAACATAGGGCTGAGGGAGGGAACATAGGGCTGAGGGAGAGAACATAGGGCTGAGGGAGGGAACATAGGGCTGAGGGAGGGAACATAGGGCTGAGGGAGAGAACATAGGGCTGAGGGAGGGAACATAGGGCTGAGGGAGGGAACATAGGGCTGAGGGAGAGAACATAGGGCTGAGGGAGGGAACATAGGGCTGAGGGGGGAACATAGGGCTGAGGGAGGGAACATAGGGCTGGGAACAGGTCTGAGGAACATAGGGCTAAGGGAGGGAACATAGGGCTAAGGGAGGGAACATAGGGCTGAGGGAGGGAACATAGGGCTGAGGGAGGGAGGACATAGGGCTGAAGGGAACAGGTCTGAGGAACATAGGGCTGAGGGAGGGAACATAGGGCTAAGGGAACAGGTCTGAGGAACATAGGGCTGAGGGAGGGAACATAGGGCTGAGGGAGGGAACATAGGGCTGAGGGAGGGAACATAGGGCTGAGGGAGGGAACATAGGGCTAAGGGAACAGGTCTGAGGAACATAGGGCTAAGGGAGGGAACATAGGGCTAAGGGAACAGGTCTGAGGAACATAGGGCTGAGGGAGGGAACATAGGGCTAAGGGAACAGGTCTGAGGAACATAGGGCTGAGGGAGGGAACATAGGGCTGAGGGAACAGGTCTGAGCAACATAGGGCTGAGGGAGGGAACATAGGGCTAAGGGAACAGGTCTGAGGAACATAGGGCTAAGGGAACAGGTCTGAGGAACATAGAGCTGAGGGAGGGAACATAGGGCTAAGGGAACAGGTCTGAGGAACATAGGGCTGATGGAGGGAACATAGGGCTAAGGGAACAGGTCTGAGGAACATAGGGCTAAGGGAACAGGTCTGAGGAACATAGGGCTGAGGGAGGGAACATAGGGCTAAGGGAACAGGTCTGAGGAACATAGGGCTGAGGGAGGGAACATAGGGCTAAGGGAACAGGTCTGAGGAACATAGGGCTGAGGGAGGGAACATAGGGCTAAGGGAACAGGTCTGAGGAACATAGGGCTGAGGGAGGGAACATAGGGCTAAGGGAACAGGTCTGAGGAACATAGGGCTAAGGGAACAGGTCTGAGGAACATAGGGCTGAGGGAGGGAACATAGGGCTAAGGGAACAGGTCTGAGGAACATAGGGCTGAGGGAGGGAACATAGGGCTAAGGGAGGGAACATATGGCTAAGGGAACAGGTCTGAGGAACATAGGGCTAAGGGAACAGGTCTGAGGAACATAGGGCTAAGGGAACAGGTCTGAGGAACATAGGGCTGAGGGAGGGAACATAGGGCTAAGGGAACAGGTCTGAGGAACATAGGGCTGAGGGAGGGAACATAGGGCTAAGGGAACAGGTCTGAGGAACATAGGGCTGATGGAGGGAACATAGGGCTAAGGGAACAGGTCTGAGGAACATAGGGCTAAGGGAACAGGTCTGAGGAACATAGGGCTGAGGGAGGGAACATAGGGCTAAGGGAACAGGTCTGAGGAACATAGGGCTAAGGGAGGGAACATAGGGCTAAGGGAGGGAACATAGGGCTGAGGGAGGGAACATAGGGCTGAGGGAGGGAACATAGGGCTAAGGGAACAGGTCTGAGGAACATAGGGCTGAGGGAGGGAACATAGGGCTAAGGGAACAGGTCTGAGGAACATAGGGCTGAGGGAGGGAACATAGGGCTGAGGGAGGGAACATAGGGCTGAGGGAGGGAACATAGGGCTGAGGGAGGGAACATAGGGCTAAGGGAACAGGTCTGAGGAACATAGGGCTAAGGGAGGGAACATAGGGCTAAGGGAACAGGTCTGAGGAACATAGGGCTGAGGGAGGGAACATAGGGCTAAGGGAACAGGTCTGAGGAACATAGGGCTGAGGGAGGGAACATAGGGCTGAGGGAACAGGTCTGAGGAACATAGGGCTGAGGGAGGGAACATAGGGCTGAGGGAACAGGTCTGAGGAACATAGGGCTGAGGGAACAGGTCTGAGGAACATAGGGCTGAGGGAGGGAACATAGGGCTAAGGGAACAGGTCTGAGGAACATAGGGCTGATGGAGGGAACATAGGGCTAAGGGAACAGGTCTGAGGAACATAGGGCTAAGGGAACAGGTCTGAGGAACATAGGGCTGAGGGAGGGAACATAGGGCTAAGGGAACAGGTCTGAGGAACATAGGGCTGAGGGAGGGAACATAGGGCTAAGGGAACAGGTCTGAGGAACATAGGGCTGAGGGAGGGAACATAGGGCTAAGGGAACAGGTCTGAGGAACATAGGGCTGATGGAGGGAACATAGGGCTAAGGGAACAGGTCTGAGGAACATAGGGCTAAGGGAACAGGTCTGAGGAACATAGGGCTGAGGGAGGGAACATAGGGCTAAGGGAACAGGTCTGAGGAACATAGGGCTGAGGGAGGGAACATAGGGCTAAGGGAGGGAACATATGGCTAAGGGAACAGGTCTGAGGAACATAGGGCTAAGGGAACAGGTCTGAGGAACATAGGGCTAAGGGAAGGAACATAGGGCTGAGGGAGGGAACATAGGGCTAAGGGAACAGGTCTGAGGAACATAGGGCTGAGGGAGGGAACATAGGGCTAAGGGAACAGGTCTGAGGAACATAGGGCTGAGGGAGGGAACATAGGGCTAAGGGAACAGGTCTGAGGAACATAGGGCTAAGGGAACAGGTCTGAGGAACATAGGGCTGAGGGAGGGAACATAGGGCTAAGGGAACAGGTCTGAGGAACATAGGGCTGAGGGAGGGAACATAGGGCTAAGGGAACAGGTCTGAGGAACATAGGGCTGAGGGAGGGAACATAGGGCTGAGGGAGGGAACATAGGGCTAAGGGAACAGGTCTGAGGAACATAGGGCTGAGAGAGGGAACATAGGGCTGAGGGAGGGAACATAGGGCTGAGGGAGGGAACATAGGGCTAAGGGAACAGGTCTGAGGAACATAGGGCTGAGGGTGGGAACATAGGGCTAAGGGAACAGGTCTGAGGAACATAGGGCTAATGGAACAGGTCTGAGGAACATAGGGCTGAGGGAGGGAACATAGGGCTAAGGGAACAGGTCTGAGGAACATAGGGCTGAGGGAGGGAACATAGGGCTAAGGGAACAGGTCTGAGGAACATAGGGCTGAAGGAACAGGTCTGAGGAACATAGGGCTGAGAGAGGGAACATAGGGCTAAGGGAACAGGTCTGAGCAACATAGGGCTGAAGGAACAGGTCTGAGGAACATAGGGCTGAGGGAGGGAACATAGGGCTGAAGGAACAGGTCTGAGGAACATAGGGCTGAGGGAGGGAACATAGGGCTAAGGGAACAGGTCTGAGGAACATAGGGCTGAGGGAGGGAACATAGGGCTAAGGGAACAGGTCTGAGGAACATAGGGCTGAGGGAGGGAACATAGGGCTAAGGGAACAGGTCTGAGGAACATAGGGCTGAGGGAGGGAACATAGGGCTAAGGGAACAGGTCTGAGGAACATAGGGCTGAGAGAGGGAACATAGGGCTGAGGGAGGGAACATAGGGCTGAGGGAGGGAACATAGGGCTGAGGGAGGGAACATAGGGCTGAGGGAGGGAACATAGGGCTAAGGGAACAGGTCTGAGGAACATAGGGCTAAGGGAACAGGTCTGAGGAACATAGGGCTGAGGGAGGGAACATAGGGCTAAGGGAACAGGTCTGAGGAACATAGGGCTGAGGGAGGGAACATAGGGCTGAGGGAACAGGTCTGAGGAACATAGGGCTGAGGGAGGGAACATAGGGCTAAGGGAACAGGTCTGAGCAACATAGGGCTGAAGGAACAGGTCTGAGGAACATAGGGCTGAGGGAGGGAACATAGGGCTGAAGGAACAGGTCTGAGGAACATAGGGCTGAGGGAGGGAACATAGGGCTGAGGGAGGGAACATAGGGCTGAGGGAGGGAACATAGGGCTGAAGGAACAGGTCTGAGGAACATAGGGCTGACATAACATACAGTGGGGAGAACAAGTATTTGATATACTGCCGATTTTGCAGGTTTTCCTAGTTACAAAGCATGTAGAGGTCTGTAATTTTTATCATAGGTACACTTCAACTGTGATAGACTGAATCTAAAACAAAAATCCAGAACATCACATTGTTTGATTTTTTTAAGTAATTTAATTTGCATTGTATTGCATGACATAAGTATTTGATACATCAGAAAAGCAGAACTTAATATTTGGTACAGAATCCTTTGTTTGCAATTACAGAGATCATACTTTTCCTGTAGTTCTTGACCAGGTTTGCACACACTGCAGCAGGGATTTTGGCCCACTACTCCACTCCCCCACTCCTCCATAGGCCCCAGGGCCCAGGGAACATAGAGAGCATAGGGCTGAGGGAACATAAGGAACATAGGGCTGAGTGAATGTAGGGCTGTGGGAACATACGTAGGTTAAGGGAATATAGGGCCAAGGGAACATAGGGCTGTGGGAACTGAGGGAACATAGGGCCCGGGGAACATAGGACCCAGAGAACATAGGGCTATTGAACTGAGGGAACATAGGGCTGAGGGAACATAGGGCTCAGAGAACATAGGGAACATAGGGCCAAGGGAACATACTGTAGGGCTGAAGGAACATAGACATGGTCCCGTCATTGGGTATAGCCAAGCCACTGTCCTCTGCAGCGCCCTTGCACACACTTTTCCATTAATTCGACCTGACACCTAGTCAATGAACTTAACAGGAAGAGAAATATATTTCTGATTCAGTGGCCTGTGAGTCACCGGCTGAGAAAAGAGAACGTCAGGGTTGATTTTCTAAAGTAAAGACGAGCCTGAGCCTCAGCACCCACCGGCCTCCGGCTTTGTAGTTATTTGTTTATATATTCTTTCGGGGCCACACTTCGCTGGTGTGGAGGGGGAGGGAGTGCACTACCTGCATTTGAATGAAGCGTGTGTGTGTGTGTGTGTGTGTGTGTGTATCTGTGTGTGTGTGTGTGTATCTGTGTGTGTATCTGTGTGTGTGTGTGTGTGTATCCGTGTGTGTGTGTGTGTGTGTGTGTGTGTGTGTGTGTGTGTGTGTGTGCATGTGATAGGGTGCGCTATCTGTCGCGCTAGATGACTTCCCTATGGTAACAGGTTGACTAATGTTATTTTTTTATTGCCGGGCAAAAACGTCTGAGGCTAAGCAGAGAATAAAGGTATTCTATTCTAATGTATCCTGGCTGAATTGTATCCTGCATGCACAGATGTCCTCACTCAGCAGTCTTATGACAGTGCTGGCAATGTAAGAAATATGTCAAACAGTAAGGATATTAAAGTGATGTGGGCTGCTGCTAAAAAACAAATCAAAGACTGTATTTTTTAACTGGTCCTTTTTATTATGCAGGAATTCCACCTTTGTGTAGCCAGTACCATGCCTTAATTAGAGAATGTGTGTGTGTAGTTGTCAGTTAGCCTGCCTGCTGCCCAGCACCAGTGTTGTGCCTTAGGGACTCATTGCCGTGGCACCAGCTGATTTGATTTACCATTCACTTTCACTTCTCTCTGTAGGACTGGCCTACATGTACATTCAGATCACTGTGTGTATGTGCATTGCATGAGCTTACACTGGCTCAGGAGGGAGGGAGGGAGGGAGATAGATAGAGGGAGAGAAGCAGAGAGAGGGAGGGAGAGGGTGGCCTGAGAGCGAGAACAGATGAAAAAAGACTGATTCTTTTAAAGGGTTCCTCCATGCCCCTCTGTGTCATTTTATCACCTGCTCTCTGGCCTCCTCTCTCTCTTCTCTCTCTCTCTCTCTCGCTTTCATCTGTCACTTATGTATCACACTGAGGCTATTACTTCCATTTCTGGGTGGAAGAGGGACGTGGGAAGATGTTTGCGTGCCTGTAATGTTAAGTCCTATGATCCTAACATACTTAATGCTGCAGAATATATTGGAAGGGTCTGATAAAGGAAGAGGGGAAGGAAAAGGGAAGAGGGATGGCAGGCAGAGTCTCTCCCCTTCACACTCGGCTGTGCTGAAGGATCGAGAAGCCTGTTGCATTATGGAGCATCTGTGTTGAGTTTCCCCTTTCTTCTCTGTCGCTCTCTTTCTCACTGTCTCCCTCTCTTTCTCTCTGTCTCCCTCCCTCTCTTTCTTTCCTTCTCGCTTCCTCTCTCCCTCTCTTTCTCTCTGTCTCCCTCTCTTTCTTTCCTTCTCGCTTCCTCTCTCCCTCTCTTTCTCTCTCTCCCTCTCTTTCTTTCCTTCTCGCTTGCTGTCTCCCTCTCCTTCTCTCTGTCTCCCTCTCTTTCCTTCTCGCTTCCTCTCTCCCTCTCTTTCTCTCTGTCTCCCTCTAATTCCTTCCTTCTCGCTTCCTCTCTTTCTCTCCGTGTGTGTGTGTGTGTCTTCCTCGTCTGGTTTTGAGGGATCAGCAGAAGATGTGCTGTGCTGACCCAGTTCCCAGCCGTGTGTGTGTGTGTAGTGAGGTTTAAAGACTCATAGGGCTCAGGGGATGAAGCCAGACTAGACTCTTATCAGCACCTGCGCAGTGCCTACCTACACACACGCACACACATGCCTGCACATATGTGACAGGGGGGGGTGCTGCCATGAGACAGCATTATGTTTTCATGACCTTATGGGGAGACAGGGAGAAAGAGGAGACAAGGGAGAGGGAGCTGCAGAGGTGTAGCACACATTTCAACACCCTGAGAACAACTAGAATATGAATTCTGCCATTTAAACTCCCTCGGGACGCAGTAGAGAGGGATAAGATGAGAGGGGGATGAATGAAAATGAGACTTAATCTCTAGACTGCTGCTCATACCTACAGGAGAACATCCCTACACCCCTTTCTCTCTATTTGTCTCTCTCTCTCTCTCTCTCTCTCTCTCTCTCTCTCTCTCACTGTGTGGTTCGAGAATAAATGTTGTGGGTTTTTTTTAAGATACGCTATGGTGCCAGTGCTCATGTCTTTTCCCAGTGCAATCCAGTCGTCAGTCAGTGACCAGGACTTATAATAGAGCTGATAATAACTGTCTGTGTAAAGTACCTACATATACAGATATTCAGTAGTGGAGGAACAGGAGTGACTGAGCTCGTCACAGACTGTTTCCCAAGTGAGCAGTAGAGGTCGCCACTTTATCAAACCACAGGAATTCTCTGCCTACTCGCCTTATGAGACTGATCTTCACTTCTGCTTTCATTTCAGCACCACTGCTTGAGAGGTCCATGGCAGGTGCTGTCAATAGACTTGACTGCTCCAGCACTGCAACTAATAAAATCCATAGACATCCTATATATTATGTCATTCTATGATTAAAATATACAGTGGGGCAAAAAGTATTTAGTCAGCCACCAATTGTGCAAGTTCTCCCACTTAAAAAGATGATATACCTGTAATTTTCATCATAGGTACACTTCAACTATGACAGACAAAATGCAAAAAAAAAAAAATCACATTGTAGGATTTTTAATGAATTTATTTGCAAATTGTGGTGGAAAATAAGTATTTGTCAAATAACAAAAGATTATCTCAATACTTTGTTATATATCCTTTGTTGGCAATGACAGAGGTCAAACATTTTCTGTAAGTCTTCACAAGGTTTTCACACAGTGTTGCTGATATTTTGGCCCATTCCTCCATGAAGATCTCCTCTAGAGCAGTGATGTTTTGGGGCTGTTGCTGAGCAACACGGACTTTCAACTCCCTCCAAAGATTTTCTATGGGGTTGAGATCTGGAGACTGGCTAGGCCACTCCAGGACCTTGAAATGCTTCTTACGAAGCCACTCCTTCGTTGCCCGGGCGGTGTGTTTGGGATCATTGTCATGTTAAAAGACCAAGCCACATGTCATCTTCAATGCCCTTGCTGATGGAAGGAGGTTTTCACTCAAAATCTCACGATACATGGCCCCATTCATTCTTTCCTGTACACGGATCAGTCGTCCTGGTCCCATTGCAGAAAAAGCCCCAGAGCATGATGTTTCCACCCCCATGCTTCACAGTAGGTATGGTGTTCTTTGGATGCAACTCAGCATTCTTTGTCCTCCAAACATGACGAGTTGAGTTTTTACCAAAAAGTTATATTTTGGTTTCATCTGACCATATGACATTCTCCCAATCTTCTTCTGGATCATCCAAATGCTCTCTAGCAAACTTCAGACAGGCCTTGACATGTACTGGCTTAAGCAGGGGGATACGTCTGGCACTGCTGGATTTGAGTCCCTGGCGGCGTAGTGTGTTACTGATGGTAGGCTTTGTTACTTTGGTCCCAGCTCTCTGCAGGTCATTCACTAGCTCCCCCCGTGTGGTTCTGGGATTTTTGTTCTTGTGATAATTTTGACCCCACGGGGTGAGATCTTGCGTGGAGCCCCAGATCGAGGGAGATTATCAGTTGTCTTGTATGTCTTCCATTTCCTAATAATTGCTCCCACAGTTGATTTCTTCAAACCAAGCTGCTTACCTATTGCAGATTCAGTCTTCCCAGCCTGGTGCAGGTTTACAATTTTGTTCCTGGTGTCCTTTGACAGCTCTTTGGTCTTGGCCATAGTGGAGTTTGGAGTGTGACTGTTTGAGGTTGTGGACAGGTGTCTTTTATACTGATAACACGTATAATGTGCCAGTAATACAGGTAACGAGTGGAGGACAGAGGAGCCTCTTAAACAAGTTGTTACAGGTCTGTGAGAGCCAGAAATCTTGCTTGTTTGTAGATGAATGTCACTCCCTGGCCTTAGTTATCTTTGTTTTCTTTATTATTTTGATTAGGTCAGGGTGTGACATGGGGGATTTATGTGTTTTGTCTTGTCTAGGGGTTTGTATGTTTATGGGGCTGTACCCTGTCTAGTTAAATTGTATGTCTATGGTTGCCTAGATTGGTTTTCAATTAGAGGCAGCTGTCTATCGTTGTCTCTGATTGGAAACCATATTTAGGCAGCCATATTCTTTGGGTATTTTGTGGGTGATTGTTTCCTGTGTCTGTGCAACACGGGACTGTTTCGTTGCCAGTTCACTTTGTTATTTTGTATACGTGTTCATGTTCAATTTTTCACATTAAAAACCATGGACACTTACCATGCCGCATATTGGTCCGATCTTTGTTTCACCTCTTCAGAGGAAGAGGAGGAAATCTGCCGTGACAGTGACCAAATACTTATTTTCCACCATAATTTGCAAATAAATTAATTAAAAATCCTACAATGTGATTTTCTGTATTTTGTTTCTCATTTTGTCTGTCATAGTTGAATTGTACCTATGATGAAAATTACAGGCTTCTCTCATCTTTTTAAGTGGGAGAACTTGCACAATTGGTGGCTGACTAAATACTTTTTTGCCACACTTCTACTTAAACCAAATAGAATGGTCATGTATGTCCAATCAGATTACCGCTCTTAACCACTGCCGCCTGTCAATGAAGTCCACATGCAAGATTGTTTGTGAGCGGTAATTTGATTGACTGTAGGGACCCAAGACAAATCCCTACATGGATATACTGTATACTGTATCTGATCAAATGATTAAATGCATTATTGTATTTATAAATTGTATTTATAAAGAACATGCAGCAGGACACACCATTATGTAAGGGATAATCAACGAGGGGTTATGCATTCTATGGAAAATAAGGAACGACATGGAAGGTGTGTTCCACGACCCACTAGCTGACTGAGATGTCTTATTTAAAATACTCTGTATGTTGCTCTAATGTCCTTCAAAACAACTATAGTTCATTCTTACATGTTCTATGTTTGAGCTGCTTTTGAAAGCAAAAGTGAAATTGAAAACATTATTGACATTGTTGAATTAGATCTAGTAAATTTGCTAGCTACTTCAGTGGATGTTGAACACATTTCTACCATCAAATGAACACATTTTTAAATGATAGCTGTGGTATAAAATTGATAATCAACTTGGGGCTCTATGCGTTCTCTGGAACATAATGCAACTCTGCGGAAGGTCAGTTCCACTCCGCTAGCACGTCCTTGATTATCCCTTATATAGTGGCAGTAATCCATGTGCTCCATTGCCTTGGTAACTGGCAATGGAGTCATGTAAGCACATTGTTTCTCAATAAAGACGTTATCAGCAAAGTCATGTCTTATTTAAGATACTATTATATTGCTCTAATGTCATTCAAACAACATGTAGACCTACTCACCACTGGGCAGGTTGGGTCAAACCTTATCCCAAACAACCTGATAAAACAGCAAAAAAAGCCCAAAGAACAACAGTAGGGCAGAGACAGTGTTTTGCTGTATAAATTCACTATGGGTTTTTAAGAGTTTGGCTGAGGCCCATCTCCCAGCCCCACTAGATGTACTCACAGCAGGATTCAGGATTCCCAATTTGTGACACACGTAAGAGAGAAACCTACAGGCCAAGTATAGACCATACAGTATATTGTGTTCCCTACAGGTTCTAGAAAAGAGCAGAAGCACTGAACTCTCCGATCAGAACCAAGTCTTACCTACAGGTTATGGAAAATGTGTTCTTTGAATGTTTTTCCAGTAGGTTTCCTCAGGAGAAAGTCCCCCGCTTATACGTCAAAGATAATAAAACATAAACACTTTAGTAAATATTACAGTAATGTTCCATAAAACACAACCATATACTACAGTCTGCAAAAACACTAGAGTAATTATTATAGTATATAATATTATTTTGTTTTACTACAATAGTGAATACTATGGTAAAGTCAGCAAAAACACTACAGTGAATACTGTAATATTCCTACCAAAGTATACACTATAGTATTTTTTGTGTGGGGTTTCCTTACTCATGGCTACTTGGCTGAACTACTGAGCCAATCCTCAGTACTGAGATGTATGAGTGACCGTGACCTCACCCCAAGTCCAGCTCTGTCCTGTAATCTCATAAAACCTCACCGCCCCTTAGTGTGTGTGTATGTGCATGTGTGTCTGTTTGGGGAGGAGGGGGGGGCAATACTGAAATGGCTTATTTAAGATACTCTCGATGTTGCTCTAATGTCCTTCAAACAACATGTAGGCCTACTCACCTCTGGGCAGGTTGGGTAGGATTCAAACTTTATCCCAAACAGCCCAATGAACAACTAAAGCGAAATCATGATGGAAGCCAACAGTAATCCTTCATAAGAGGGTGTATATATTCTCTATGGTGTTTCCAGAGTTTGGCTGAGGCCCATCTCCCAGCCCCACTAGATGTACTCACAGCAGGATTCAGGAAAGCTGCTTTTTGCCAGAACTTTGGCTTCATCTATTATGGACTGCAGTAATAGTGGTGATGTATTCAGATATTTTCCATACATGCATGCTCCCCCAGTTTCTTCCCTCATAATCCCTCAACAAACACGCAGTATCCCCACATAGCCCCATACACAGTCTCCCCTACAGATGTAGGATCTTCATTTACAACAGGAAATGTAAATTATTATGTGGATCATAATGAATGGACATTTTTGTCCCGAATCAGGGGACAAAAATGTCATGACTTCACAAGAGTAATGACTTCACAAGAGAGCTGTTTGAACGTAAACATTTTTTTTTTAATCAAAATGCGTTTTTTGGGAAGAAATGCCTTCTCGAACATGTGAACTTTCATGTGCCTTACTATCAAACTTGTATGCCATCTGTAAATACAAATAAAATTGTTAAATTAATGAGCCTAGTTGGTTTAGCCACAGAAAAAGGGGGCAACCTTCCCGCTAGCCATGATTCGCTGAGATAATGAGTGGGCTAGACATGCCGAGAGATGAGTTTAGATTGGTCTGCCTATTGTCTACTGTCTATTGGAGCTGGTCAGTATGTCTAGGTAATTGTGTCAAACGCGGCTTTTTTTATGTATCGCGTAGTAAAACTGCATAAACCTAATGTCAAGTTAATGTGTACTGTTAGCTAGCTAACGTTAGCTGGCTGGCTCGCTTGCTAATGTTGTGTGTATGCTCTCCACTTTCTGGAGGACCGAGTTTGAAATCAGTGGAATTCGAGTATGATAGCTAAGGAGATGGAGAAAACACCAGTCTGGATTACATCTTCAAACTAAGGGCAACCATGCATGGCATCAGACAGGTGACGCGTCCAGCCATGATGTACACTGATATATTACACATTTCTAATTTTGACAGAAAGTGGTTTCATATCAAGTGTACTGTTAGCTAAGCAACCCAGCCAGCTAACGTTAGTATCTAAAGTTATGTGTTTGATCTTATTCTTTGTATCTCGAGTCACATTTGCTTGACTAGTAATAGCCATAGAACCTGGTTGGTTAGCTACCTGCAGATTCATGCATGGTAGTAATGTCATGAGTTGTGATTATGGTCCATTGTTTAGTTAGCTAGCTAGCTACATGTCTTACCAAAAGACCACTCTAGTTTTGACAAAGTATTTTCATTTCAAGTTTGTGTACTGTTAGATAGCTAGCTAATGTTAGCTGGCTGGCTCGCTAACTAATGTTACGTCATGCGTTGGGATTCATTGTTTACCTAGCTAGCTATGTATCTAGCTACATTTCTTAACAAAAGACTTGTCTTCGTGTGAAGAGCGCAGAATATCTGATTGATTTGTGAACGTTCAACACCGGTTGAATATGTCTGGTGTCAGTAAATGTCGGCAACAAAGCTCAATTCAATTGTTGCCAGCAGCACTGTTACATTCACCAACGCTCTGGATAACATAAAGATTGCCTAACCATAGGGGGAGTAAAATGGTCAGAGTGGGGTGTTCTCTCATTATGTATCTGGAGCCTGTTAGCTTGGGTGCTTGACTGTCGTTGTGAGGTCAGAGCTTTCGGGACAACCCTACTTATTGCCCAGAGTGTCCAGTGTGCCTGCTGAACACAAAACGCTCTGAATTTAGGACTGACAATCTGACAGCACAATTGCAGTCACCAACACTCTGTAACAGCCTAATCAGCTGCTAGGGTGAGTAATGTTAAGTGAGCTGTTCTCTCTCTCTCTCTCTCTCTCTCTCTCTCTCTCTCTCTCTCTCTCTCTCTCTCTCTCTCTCTCTCTCTCTAGATGTCTGGAAGTAACTGGCAAGTTAGTACAGAATGCATGGATCAAACCTTAAAGAGATGGGTGGGGCTAAGGCTTAAAAGGGTGTGAACAATGCTGAATGGGTGTAGACAAAGAAGGGCTCCCCAATAGTAGTTCCAAAACATTGAAAGACGGTTTTCTCAAAAGTGAGCTCACAAGTTTTCTCACAAGCAGAGGATTTTGCTTGTGCTTAGCTCCATTCCATCTATATTTTATCCCAAAACCTCCCCAGTCCTTAACGATTAAAAGCATACCCATAACATGATGCAGTCACCACCATTCTTGAACATATGGAGAGTGGTACTGTAACGATATTCATAGGTGGAAGAAGGTGAAGATGATCAAGGTGCAGCGTGGTACGTGTTCATGGTGAATTTAATAAAGAAACTAGAACAAAAAAAACAACAAAGCGGCACAAACAAAACAGTTCTGTCCGGTGCAGACACACAAAGACAGATAACAACTACCCACAAACACAGGTGGGAACAGGCTACCTAAATATGGTTCTCAATCAGAGACAACGATTGAAAGCTGCCTCTGATTGGGAACCATACCACACACATAGAAACACATAGAAATACAAACAAGGAACTAAGGTCAGGACGTGACAGTACCCTCCCCCCCCCCCCCAAACGGGAGGGTCTGGGTCCACTCCACCTTAGACTGGGCCCACTTAGGTGGCGCCTTTGGAGCGGCGACCTTCGCCGCCGACCCCGGACTGGTGACCCTTTCAGCGGGCAGAGCCGGAGTGAAGGGCGACTCTGGCAGCGCCGGAATGAAGGGCGACTCTGGCAGCACCAGCCGTGTTCCCTCAAGGCGCAGAGACAGTGATTGACAGCGGCCTGTGATTGGGAACCATACCAGGCCAAACACATAGAAATACAACTCACGCCCTGACCAACCTAAAATAGAGACATAAAAAATGGAACTAAGGTCAGGACGTGACAGGTACTCAGTAATGTGTTGTATTAGATTTGTATTCTGTATTCAGGACAAAAAGTTGCTTTGCCACAGTTATTGCAATATTTGTTGCAAACAGGATGCATGTTTTAGAATATTTTTTATTCTGTATAGGCTTCCTTTTCACTTTGCCAGTTAGATTAGTATTGTGGCGTAACTACAATGTTGTTGATCTATCCTCAGTTTTCTCTTATCACAGCCATTAAACTGTTTTAAAATCACTATTGGCCTCATGGTGAAATCCCTGAGTGGTTTCCATCCTCTCTGGCAACTGAGCTAGGAAGGACGCCTGTATCTTTGTAGTGACTGGGTGTATTGATACACCTTCCAAAATGTAATTAATAACTTCACCATGCTCAAAGGGATATTCAATGTCAGTTTTGTACACTAATATTGCATACTTACGTGACTTGTTATGCTCATTTTTACTCCTGAACTTATTTAGGCTTGACATAACAAAGAGGTTTAATACTTATTGACTCAAGACATTTCAGCTTTTCATGTTTTATTAATTTGTAAACATTTCTAAAAACATAATTCCACTTTGACATTATTGTCACTCCCTGACCATAGAGAGCTTTTATTCTCTATGTTGGTTAGGTCGGGTGTGATTAAAAGGGTGGGTTATCTAGGTGAATTCTATTTCTATATTGGCCTAGTAAGGTTCCCAATCAGAGGCAGCTGTTTGTTGTTGTCTCTGATTGGGGATCATATTTAGGTAGCCATTTCCCATTTGTGCTTTGTGGGATCTTGTCTATGTATAGTTGCCTGTGAGCATATTATTAGCGGCACATTATGTTTGGTTGTTTTGTTTTTTAAAGTTTTCTATTCCAAAATAAAGGGGTATTGTGTGCAGGAGGGTAAGAAAACAAATCTAAATTTTAGCCATTTTAAATTCAGGCTAACACAACAAAATGTGAAAGAAGTCAAGAGTTGTGAATCCTCTCTGAAGGCACTGTATGTAGTGCTACACAGTTCTTGCCTGAGCCCTTCCTGAGTACTTTGATCTATGAGTGACCGTGACATGCCCCCTGTCCCCGAGTCCAGCTCTGCCCTGTAATCTTATAAAACCTGCCCCTTAGTGTGTATGTGTGTGTGTTTTTTAGAGCAAAGCAGTGAAGGGTGGGGAGATCTGTGTGTGTCCAACCCCTGCAAAGTAATCTTATAAACAACTCTGAGTGACCCTCATGCAGCCTTTGTCCTGTCCACTCACCAGTCTGACCCCACAATTTGTTATTGCCTGAACAAAATAGCTCTCTTAAAATGTGATTTGTCCTTTTCCTGGGCTCACTTCTTTCTCACCCACAGAGATGGACACTGCCCAGAACCCCAGACACCTCCAGTGACACATATGCATCAGGTCCAGTTAGTAAAGGAGGATAGAGTGTGTGTGTGTGTGTGTGTGTGAAGCCAAATACAAAGAATGGATGAACAGACTAGTCAGAGGCTGCAACATGGCGTCCAGCTGTTAAATTGGCCAATACACACTGGAATAATGAGCAGAGTTGATTCATACTATACATATATACAAACATAAGTTGTTCACTGGACATGATTCAAACATTTCCATGGACCAGCACTCTAGATAATAGCTTCCCTAAATGTAGCTATATAAATGCTAATATCACCTCTAATAATCATTAATAAACATATCCAAACACGTTTAACATGCTACATTGCTGTAATCTCACATTAGCAATTTACATAAGGTACATTCAATCAACACGCTATATTGTTTACTCTGCATTAAGAAGATAGATCAGTGTTGCACCGCGATTTGAGAAGCAGTAATGCTTTAGATTTTTATGCTACTGTCCAGTACATTGAGTGTCATTAAGTCATCATGCTATGTTGGCCTTGTGTCCCGTTCGCATGCTAAATTACCATTTGGAGAAGAGATAAACCAGTGCAATTCATTTACTTTACAGAGATTAAATAATTTGGCTTCCTATAATATTTTGAGTGATAATGGGTTGTAGATGCTATGGTTTTCTATGGCAAGACTACAGGGAGGTATTGGTCTGAAATGAGATGATGTTATAAAAGATACCAGGAAGTCATCCTAAATATAATCTTCCCATGCTTTCATTCAGTGAGTGATCCACTACCTGTAACTTCATTCATAATGGACACAGAGACATACAAATGGTATCCACAAATTCATCGAACTCTGGGGAAGTAGATAAAGGCATCATTGCCAAAATTCTGAAAAATCCCTTTAAAACTGTAAATAACTCACAACGTCGGAATAGATTATTGTTTTGGCTTTCTTATACGCTTCAGGTTTAACCAAAGATTTTTCCTCATTGGGCAATTTCCATATTTATGCAAATGCTGCCGTCAAAGTTAATAGTCATTTATTTAGTTTTCAAAATGTTCAATGGGAAGCAGACCATTTTATATATTTTTGTAACCTTTATTTAACTAGGCAAGTCAGTTAAGAATAAATTCTTATTTACAATGACAGTCTACCAAAAGGAAAAATGCCTGTGGGGACGGGATATAATTTTTTTTAAATAAAAAATAGAACAAAACACACATCACGACAAGACACCACAACCCTACATACAGTTGAAGTCGGAAGTTTACATACACCTGAGGCAAACTCAGTTTTTCACAATTCCTGAAATTTAGTAAAAAATTCCCTGTCATAGGTCAGTTAGGATCAACACTTTATTTTAAGAATGTGAAATGTCAGAATAATAGTAGAGAGAATTATTTATTTCAGCTTTTATTACTTTCATCACATTCCCAGTGGGTCAGAAGTTTACATACACTCAATTAGTATTTGATAGCATTGCCTTTAAATTGTTTATCTTGGGTCAAACGTTTCAGGTAGCCTTCCACAAGCTTCCCACAATAAGTTGGGTGACTTTAACCCGGAAGCTTACAAGAAATCCTGCTATGCCCCATGACAAACCATCAAAGAGGCAAAGCGTCAATACAGGGCTAAGATTGAATTATACTACACTGGCTCCGATGCTCGTCTTATGTGGCAGGGCTTGCAAACTATTACAGACTACAAAAGGAAGCACAGCTGTGAGCAGCCCAGTGACATGAGCCTACCAGACAAGCTAAATCACTGCTATGCTCGCTTTGAGGCAAGCAACACTGAGGCATACATGAGAGCATCAGGTGTTCTAGACGACTGTGTGATCACACAGTGCTGACCAACTGGTGCTGACCAATTGGCAGGTGTCATCAGCATGTGCTGACCAACTGGCAGGTATGACATTTTCAACATGTCCCTGATTGAGTGTGTAATACCAACATGTTTCAAGCAGACCACCATAGTCCCTGTGCCCAAGATCCCAAAGGCAACCTGCCTAAATGACTACAGACCCGTAGCACTCACGTCCGTAGCCATGAAGTGCTTTGAAAGGCTGGTAATGTCTCACTTCAACACCATTATCCCAGAAACCCTAGACCCACTCCAATTCGCATACCGCCCAAACAGATCCTCAGATGATGCAATCTCTGTTGCACTCCACACTGCCCTTTCCCATCTGGACAAAAGGAACACTTATGTGAGAATGCTATTCATTGACTACAGCTCAGCGTTCAACACCATAGTACCCTCAAAGCTCATTACTAAGCTAAGGATCCTGGGACTAAACACCTCCCTCTGCAACTGGATCCTGGAATTCCTGACGGGCCTCCCCCAGGTGGTGAGGATATGTAGTAACACATCTGCCACGCTGATCCTCAACACTGGAGCCCCCCAGGGGTGCGTGCTCAATCCCCTCCTGTACTCCCTGTTCACCCATGACGGCATGGCCAGACAACACCATCATTAAGTTTGCAGATGACACAACAGTGGTAGGCCTGATCACCGACAACGACGAGACAGCCTATAGGGAGGAGGTCAGAGACCTGGCCGGGTGGTGCCAGAATAACAACCTATCCCTCAACATAACCAAGACTAAGAAGATGATTGTGGACTACAGGAAAAGGAGGACCGAACACACCCCCATTCTCATCGACGGGGCTGTAGTGGAGCAGGTTGAGAGCTTCAAGTTCCTTGGTATACACATCCCCAACAAACTAGAATGGACCAAACACACCAAGACAGTCGTGAAGAGGGCATGACAAAGCCTATTCCCCCCCAACTTGGTCTGAAATCCTCAAAAGGTTCTACAGCTGCAACATCGAGAGCATCCTGACTGGTTGCATCACTGCCTGGTACGGCAATTGCTCGGCCTCCGACCGCAAGGCACTACAGAGGGTACACCACTGGGGCTAAACCGCCTGCCATCCAGAACCTCCACACCAGGCGGTGTCAGAGGAAGGAAAAAAATTATCAAAGACCCCAGACCCCCAGCCATAGACTGTTTTTTTTATGAATTTATTTGCAAATTATGGTGGAAAATAAGTATTTGGTCAATAACAAAAGTTTATCTCAATAATTTGTTATATACCCTTTGTTGGCAATGACAGAGGTCAAACGTTTTCTGTAAGTCTTCACAAGGTTTTCACACACTGTTGCTGGTATTTTGGCCCATTCCTCCATGCAGATCTCCTCTAGATCAGTGATGTTTTGGGGCTTTTGCTGGGCAACACGGACTTTCAACTCCCTCCAAAGATTTTCTATGGGGTTGAGATCTGGAGACTGGCTAGGCCACTCCAGGACCTTGAAATGCTTCTTACGAAGCCACTCCTTTGTTGCCCGAGTGGTGTGTTTGGGATCATTGTCATGCTGAAAGACCCAGCCACGTTTCATCTTCAATGCCCTTGCTGATGGAAGGAAGTTTTCACTCAAAATCTCACGATACATGGCCCATTCATTCTTTCCTTTACACGGATCAGTCATCCTGGTCCCTTTGCAGAAAAACAGCCCCAAAGCATGATGTTTCCACCCCCATGTTCTTTGGATGCAACTTAGCATTCTTTGTCCTCCAAAAACGACAAGTTAAGTTTTTACAAAAAAATATATATTTTGGTTTCATCTGACCATATGACATTCTCCCAATCTTCTTCTGGATCATCCAAATGCTCTCTAGCAAACTTCAGACGGGCCTGAACATGTACTGGCTTAAGCAGGGGGACACATCTGGCACTGCAGGATTTGAGTCCCTGGCGGCGTAGTGTGTTACTGATGGTAGGCTTTGTTACTTTGGTCCCAGCTCTCTGCAGGTCATTCACTACGTCCCCCGTGAGGTTCTGGGATTTTTGCTCACCGTTCTTGTGATAATTTTGACCCCACGGGGTGAGATCTTGCGTGGAGCCCCAGATCGAGGGAGATTATCAGTGGTCTTGTATGTCTTCCATTTCCTAATAATTGCTCCCACAGTTGATTTCTTCAAACCAAGCTGCTTACCTATTGCAGATTCAGTCTTCCCAGCCTGGTGCAGGTCTACAATTTTGTTTCTGGTGTCCTTTGACAGCTCTTTGGTCTTGGCCATAGTGGAGTTTGGAGTGTGACTGTTTGAGGTTGTGGACAGGTGTCTTTTATAATGATAACAAGTTCAAACAGGTGCCATTAATACAGGTAACGAGTGGAGGACAGAGGAGCCTCTTAAAGAAGAAGTTACAGGTCTGTGAGAGCCAGAAATCTTGCTTGTTTGTCGGTGACCAAATACTTATTTTCCACCATAATTTGCAAATCAATTCATTAAAAATCCTACAATGTGATTTTATGGATTTTTTTTCTCATCTTGTCTGTCATAGTTGAAGTGTACCTATGATGACAATTACAGGCCTCTCTCATCTTTTTAAGTGGGAGAACTTGCACAATTGGTGGCTGACTAAATACTTTTTTGCCCCACTGTACATATGTACATACTACCTCAATTGGCACCACCAACCAGTGCTCCCGCACATTGGCTAAACAGGCTATCTGCATTGTGTCCCGCCATCCACCCCCTGCCAACCCCTCTTTACGCTACTGCTACTCTCTGTTCATCATATATGCGTAGTCACTTTAACCTTATCTACATGTACATACTACCTCAATCAGCCTGACTAACCGGTGTCTGTATGTAGCCTTACTACTTGTATAGCCGCGCTACTGTATACAGCCTCGCTACTGTTTTTCACTGTCTTTTTACTGTTGTTTTTATTTCTTTACTTACCTATTGTTCACCTAATACCTTTTTGCACTATTAGTTACAGCCTGTATACAAATTATCTTTGATTTGATTTGAATCAGGGTTAGTCTGGCAGCTGGGGTGAAAGAGGAGCAATTATAATAGAGGAAACCAAGTCTAGATTTAACTTTAGCCTGCAGCTTTGATATGTGCTGAGAGAAGGACAGTGTACCGTCTAGCCAGACTCCAAAGTTTTGCCTCCCCCTCTTTTCCTCTCTCTTGGTGTCTGAAGTTAAAACTGACAATACAGCATTGGATGCGGCAGAGGAACAGTACCAGTAGCCAAGGCAATACATTGTCACTATACTCCACCATTTTTTTTTCAATTTCCAAGGATTGTGATGTGATATACAGTAGCTTTTTATGGAATGATTTACTATCCAGCATCAAATTATTTTTGTTCTATAGCATATCAGGTTAATTGTTATGATCTCTGGCTGAGATGAAATGGCATGATAGATTAGAGGCATTGTATTGATACTCCAATAACATCATTGCGTATGTTTGTAAAATCTTCATTTGATAGTGAAATTGAATAACACAACTAGCCTGCTCAAAATGATTTATGACTGTGGCTCTAGATTTTTATGAGAACTTCGCTCCTATGTCATGCATTATAATGCATTATGAAGATGTTAATGTGAAGAGATACTTGGTATGATATATAATGAACAGAGATAAATCCAATTTAGCTGAATAATGTGATTCTCTCAAGCCCACCCATTGCTCTTTTGTTAATGTGGTGTGTATACATGTCAATGATTAAGAATGTGTGATCTGAGCTGGTCTTTGTAGCATGTCATTACTGCCTCAGAGCTCAGAACAAGGCTCGTTAAGGTTACTGAAGTGGAACGTCTGGCCTGCTCTGACTCTCCATTATTCAAAAAGTAAGGATGAGGAGTGTTTCCATTGTAATAAGAAAATAGAATTGAGCATAATAGTTATCATAAAAAACACAGGATCTCTCCCAGACATCACTTCATCACGGTTGAATCTCAGAATGTGATCCGTAATAAATTTAAACCCATGGCATATTCACATAGCCTCTAATTTCAATGGATTCTATGTTGCTGCCTTTTTGGCCTTGATAGAAGACCATTCTAATTATGATAAGAGATATGAAAAGTATCCATTATACTATGCTTCAAATCAACAGGATAGCATCTCAGCTTCCCTGATACTGTAGCATCACCAGTGCTGGCTCAATCAGATGAAACATATCTTGTGCGGAGGTATGCAGACTATGAATGAGTAACTAAAGTACAGCCGTGCGAACTCTATCTCATTGAGAGACCCTATCTATTACCCTGATGGGACTGGCCTCATCCAGACCCATGACTCTACATAGGCCTGGACCCTGCCGTCCCTCCCTCGGTCAGAGTGTTTAAGCTATCAGGCTGCATCTCAGATCCAATAGACCAATGTTCGCTGAGTTAGCCTCCCAGTGGAGCACAATCCTCAAATCAATTACCACCCTGTAACCACAACCCCAAATCCCATTTCTCTGTGTCACGCCCAATAAAAGCTATTCCCTCTCTCTCTGTCTTTCTGTCTCTCTGTCTCTCTCTCCAATCTCTCCCTCTCTATTCTCAATCTTTTATCTTTCTCTCTTTGCTGTACTCTCTCTCTCTGTCTCTCTGCAGACTTTCTGTGCTCTTTATATAACCAACTCTCCATTTGCCCCATATATGTGTCGATGTTGCATGTACTGCACAAACCCATAGCCCATGCCACTAGATCAAGAAGTGTATTACTCTGAGCCATCAGTTGACTAAAGGCTTTACACCTGTTACACTCTATGACTTCCCTTTGACCTGACCTGCTCTCAGCAGCTGATCAAATTTTATTGGTCACATACACATGGTTAGCAGATGTTAATGCGAGTGTAGCAATGCTTGTGCTTCTTGTTCCGACAGCGCTGTAATATCTAACAAGTAATCTAACAATTCCCCAATAACTACCTACTGTAATACACACAAATGGGTGGATGAGAATATGTACATATAAGTATATGGATGAGCGATGGCAGAGCGGCATAGGCAAAATATGGTATAAAATATAGTATATACATGTGATATGAGTAATGTAAGATTTGTAAACATTATTAAAGTGGCATTATTTAAAGTGGCTTTGTGTAATGTGACTACTGATCTATTTATTAAATTGTCCAGTGATTGAGTCTCAATTTAGGCAGCAGCCTCTGAGTTAGTGATTGCTGTTTAGCAGTTTGATGGCCTTGAGAAAGAAGCTGTTTTTCAATCTCTCAGTCCCATTTTTGATGCACCTGTACTGACCTCGCCTTCTGGATGATAGCAGTGTGAACAGGCAGTGGCTCGGGTGGTTGTTGTCCTTGATGATCTTTTTTGCCTTCCTGTGACATCAGGTGCTGTAAGTGTCACGGAGGGCAGGTAGTTTGCCCCCGGTGATACGTTGTGCAGACCGCACCACCCTCTGGAGAGCCTTGCGGTTGAGGGCAGTGCAGTTGCTGTATCAGGCTGTGATACAGCCCTGCAGGATGCTCTCGATTGTGTATCTGTAAAAGTTTGTCAGGGTTTTGACAAGCCAACTTTCTTCAGCCTCCTGAGGTTGAAGAGGCGCTGTTGCGCTGTTGCGCCTTCTTCACCACACTGTCTGTGTGGGTGGACCATTTCAATTTGTCTGTGATGTGTACGCCCAGGAACTTAAAACTTTCCACCTTCTCCACTGCTGTCCCTTCGATGTGGATAGGGAGCTGCTCCCTCTACTGTTTCATGAAGTCCACAATCATCTCCTTTGTTTTGTTGACGTTGACGTTGAGGTTGTTTTCCTGACACCACACTCCGAGTGCCCTCACGGCACCTATCTAACATGTACCAGTATGAGCCTGGATGTGATACCATATTCCCAAATAGTATTCCCACATTCTTAACCCTATAGAAGACGAGTGCTAAAACATTGGTTCATCTATGCGTTGAGTATTTGGGAGTAGTGTGGGGCTTTTTTTTACATTCTGAAGCCGACCAACCACCCTCCAAGACCAGATAACACCCAGATACTGAAACAGTTCAGTTCGCAGGGATTGTTATGTCAAACGAGCTTCAACTACCTTCCTCTGCTACACTTTTACACAGAAGCCAAAGTAGCAACAGCAGTTCTGAACAAAGTAAGTATATTCCCATTAATGTTTACATAGAGATTCTGTATTCTTTTATCAGATAGTGTCCCAAGTGGCATGGGACTCAGTGTGTGTTTTAAGATGACTGTCCTCCTTTCACAGCTTTGAGTATTGAGCATTATTAAATAGTGATTCCATGGACTGTTGAGTCATCTTTACTTCATAACACATCCCCACTGTTAATGCTTGCTGGTGTGAGACTCTCAGACACTTCTTTATAAAAGGAAGATCGAAAAGCAGCATCACCAGACACACAAGCACACACACAGGGCTGACAGGAGTTGGCATGGTATCAGATCCACTGCTATAGCTGAGTGTCTGTGGGGGATTGAGCAGCGAGTTCTGTGTTTTTATAAAGAAAACCTAGTTAACATCTACCTGCAGCATGCTGATAACACTGAGCGTCTCATTCCCTGGTGAAATGGAGGGAAACGTACCTCACATTCATGCCTTTGTCGTCAACAAAATAGAAAACTACTTCGCTAGGGATTAAGTTGTGAATTTGGAAAACAGATTGTGTTGGGACATACAGTGGGTTTCATTGACTGGGGGGATTACTGCTAGACACCCAAACACAATACAGTCCCATGGGAACAGAGGCGAGGTGGGGTGTTCCATTTTACATTGACTACAACAGAAGCAGACATAAAGGCATTCAGTCAGAGATGACTGGTAATTGGGCACCATGGGGTGTATCTCAATAGTCTAAATAAAAGCTACTTCTCAATAAGATATGAAGCACTTCTTCCCCTCGTCTCTCTTCCTTCATCAAGCACCGGCTCTACAGGTGGCAAAGCTGGGCATGGACCCCCCCCAGATAGAATTTGTGCCCCCTCCCATAAACATAACAAATGGTATATGAATTACTATGCCCGGGTTTTGCCAATGTAGCGCCTCTGGGCCTCCGAGTAGTACAGACCGGGACAGAGGCTACATGATGGTGTGCGCTCATGATCTGAGGAAGGGGAGAAAGGGGGGATGTAATAATTTAATATTTTGTAGTTAAAATCCCAAAATGCATTCTGATTGGGCACTTAGCCATGCAATGTCCTAAGGCACTGCCTTCATTACCTTGTTTAAGATGCTCATTGACCCCCCAGGGTGGGTTCAAATGGACATTTTTTTCTCTCACGGAGAGGGAAAAAGGTTGTTCGCTTTTGCAGGTAGCTACAGATAGCTTTGTTAAGTTTTGGTAGTGGTGCACTGAATAATTATAGCTAGTTGGCTAAGCTTTGAACAGCATGGATTCTGAAAATGTCTGGGCACTATTAATAGCAAAACAACTGAGGACCACCATGTCAAGGACAACACAGAGCTCACCGAGCAGCCTGCTAGCCTAGTAGCAAATGCAATACCTGCCCATCCCCTACACCGCCTCTGACCAACAACAATCGAAATGAGCCATGGACTAGCACCAGCAGCATGAGGGTAACATCACAACAAGCACCTGCACCTCCGTTACCCCAGCCACTAGCACCTGACCACCTCTGTGATTAGGAGCCAGCGCGCATTTGTCTCGACACTTACCTGAGCCGCATTTTCAGTGGGAGAAAGTGGACCTTTTGTAATGTCTGGTTCAAGGTCTGCATTTGGTTGTAGTGCACGCTATGTCTTCTAAAGAGGAGATAGAGGACTTTTTCTATATGTGTAGCTCCCTGTACAATTTCTTTAGGAAACCCATGGTGGCTGCACAGTGCGTACACTGGGGAAAAACTGAGAAGACTTCTTGATTAGTGATGGACTGGCCACCTCGCCACAATGTCAGTCATCTTTAAATCAATTGACAACATCACATAGATGCACGGTGAAATTTAATTTACTCCTGCATATGGCACAGATGTGAGACTTGAGGCCACAGACTTATTGAAAGCAGTGACAGATCCAAGCTTTAAGTTTATTGCTAACATGACTCCTCCACTGTCCTAACCAGTTACTGCAGTCTGAAGCTACTGATCTGCACTCCTGTGTCAAACTTGTCCGATGTATTGGTGTGTTGAAAAACTGAGATGTGATGCTACATTTGAGAGAAAAAAACTTTAGGAGGCACGCCAGGAGGGCATATGAGCACACCAGCTCCAAGCAAATTGACGGAGACTCATAGGTAAAACTTTGCAAGAGTATGTAGTTGTATAAGGAGTGACGCCGGACAGGAGAAACAGGTACGGGGAGTCAAACTTTTAATCAAGAACGGACATAGAACACGACAAGAACAGCGCCAGTACACGGGAAAATAAGGACATATGACAAACATCAATCCCGAGGCAGGGAACAGAGCTAGGGAACAGACAGATATGGGGAAGGCAATAACACAAGTAATAGAGTTCAGCTGAGTCCAATGAGTGCAGATGCACGTGACGGGGAAAGGTAGGTGTGCGTACTGATGGTGGCTTGATTGCATAATTCTGGAGAGCCTGGCGCCCTCGAGCGCCAGGGGGAGGAAGAGTGGGAACAGGTGTGACAGTACCCCCTCCTCCCCTCTAGGGGCGCCACCCTGCGTCCCACCTGGGCGGACCGGCCAAGACATCGGTGCTGGGCTAGCCAATTGGGGGAGGAAGACCGGGAGCAGCCGTGACATGAGCGCCGGGCAAGCCGACTGGGGTTAAACTCCCGACTAACCAGCAGGGGCGTGGGAGCCTGGTGAGCCGGCTGAGGCATGGGAGCCTGACAATCCGGCTGAGGCGTGAACGCTTGTTGATACCGCAGCAACGTGGAAGCCCGATGATCCAACGGAGATGTGACAGCCTGACGAGCCGGCTAGGCGAACAGGACCTGACAGTCCGGCTGAGGCCCGACGTGGGATGGGCGCCTTCCGAGCCAACCGGGGCAAGGAAACCTCCCGAGCCAGCTCGGGCAGGGAAGCCCGACGAGCTGCCTGGGCACCCCCGGTTCCATCGGCGGTGATCCAGAACCGAAGTCACCACCAACCGGAACGCCAGTACTCCCCAATGCTTCATGTGATGGCTTCGGGATTCTGTAAGGAATGACGCTGGACAGAAGAAGCAGGTACATGGAGTCAAACATTTAATCAGGAATGGACATAGAACATGACAGGAACAGCATCAACACACGGGAAAACAAGGACATGTGACAAACATCAAGTTGAACTCACAGTGGGTCAGCATGATAATGGAGACAAGAGGAAGTGTAAACAAGTGTTTTTCAGCACTTTGGATGCCGTTCTGGGGGAAATGTCCTCATGATTTAGCGAAGGAAATATTCAACTGGTGGAAATGCTGTGCACCATGGATCCCAAGAGCCCAAACTTTTTGTATGTGAACAAGGTCAAGCTACTATTTTAATCTAACCAAAACTGAACCAGTGGAGGCGGAGTTTACTGTGGCTGGCACATTCTTGCAAATTGACCCCACTCAGTGTTCTTCAAAGATACCTCGGGCCTTTGTCAACAATGCCGACTGTGCTGTTGGCACTGAAACATGGATTAACATTTGGGGCATCTAAAGCAATGTACGAAAGTTCCTTCTCCACCCTAAAGAACGTATTCAGTGAACACAGACTATCATAGAATTGCAGTACTGAGAGAGACTTCTTTCTTCATTTCTTCAAACAATCATCTTTATTTAATATTGATTAATATTGCAGTAATGAGGCTGGTCAACCCTCCACCCTTGAGTGTTGGACCCAGTAACCTAACCTTTACACAAATGCAGAGTTCTTTATATAGCTGACACTAACAATGCTCAGTCATGTTTGGTTCAACCCCCCTCATGCAGACCAAGGAGCATCATAAGCAACTCTGGGTTCATCCTTTCGTTATCTGCACATGAGTTGTTGTCTTAACCCCACCCTGGCTTAGTTTCCCAGATGCAAGGATGATTTTGAGACTATGAGGGATTGTTCTAGTAAAACACATTATTGTCTATGTGGTAATCTTTAACTAATTTGTCAGCTCAAGCCATCTCTTTATTTTACCTGGCAAGTCAGTTAAGAACAAATTCTTATTTTAAATGACGGCCTAGGAACAGTGGATTAACTGCCTGTTCAAGGGCAGAACAACAGATTTGTACGTTGTCAGCTCAGGGTTTTGAACTTGCAACCTTCCGGTTACTAGTCCAACGCTCTAACCACTAGGCTACCCTGCCACCCCAGGTGAACATACGCCCCAGATTAGCTGCAGGGAACGAGTGGAGCGGAGCCCATGAAAACACAGAAATACAGAGAACAAACAGAACATAAATTTCCTATTTGTTAAGTATTAATTGCTAACTATTAATATCAAACAAACCAGGTAAATATGTCAGTTTTCTATTACAAGACGCAGTATGCTACATCAATGAAAATCCCAGTTTGTCCAGCTGGCATTTGAGATGGACCTGACAAGTACATTTCACCAAGAAGGAGAATGGAATCAGAAACTTCACGTGAGGTTCAACACATCATCGAGGAGGCTTCAGGTCTTCTAAATGGTAAGCAACAACCTTTATGGCCCTGGTCGCTGTGCCAGAATAATTCATTAATTGGTTTTCCCTCCTATAAGCCTGGTTTTTTGGCAGATGTTTTATTGTAATGTATAGTTACTTTAGGCCTTTGCTTTTTACTTCAATGCATGTTAGATTTATCAGTGATTGTTAATGTCATTGCTTGCTTTTGTGGGTCTAATTGCTATTGATAAATATAGAGCTTTGCATTATTTGATGGGTATAGGGACAATGACCAATGTAGCCTGTTGGTTGTCCTCTGAGGTGAGCCCTGGCCTGGTGCATCTTGGGCTACCAGTCTTAGTGTGGCTTCTCTTCAATGTTGCATGCTTTCTTGTGTGCAAAATGACAGCTGTAGTGTATATGGCTGCATTTGAGAGGCCTTTTTTTGTACAAGTTTTGTACATTTTATATGTTGCAGCAGTATAGGACCACTACCGTGTGTAGCTTACTAAAAGAAGTAGGCAACT